>NC_133661.1:278932075-279232075 GCF_037893015.1 Macrotis lagotis | reverse complement strand
CTTCAGAGCCAAGACTGTGGCCTGATTACAAGGAGACATGGCATCTCCCAGAGGATGTTTTTTTTTTATCAACCAATTGAAATGTTACAAGATGAGTTCCCTTCCTTATATTGATGTCAGCAAATCATGACCTTGGGTCTAACACATCAGCACTGTATTCTTCATTGTATTCATCATCTGTCATTCAGCACTCCCTTCCTCAACCCTCTCCTTAACATTTCATATAAAGTGCATAAGTGTAAAAACATTGTAAGACAGGATTAGACAAGGTACTGAATTGAATATGTGATAAAGTACTAGATGGACATATTGATATTCATTAACTTAAAATTATGTATATAAAAATGGTGTTCCTGTTCCAGCAAATATGTAGATTGTGAATAACACATATATGTTTTGGTTTTGATTCTTTAGGGAGCCGGGCAGGAGGAACCCTTCGCTCAGCTAAAAGTGAAGAATCTCTCATTTCTCTTCATGCAGTTGATGGTAAGAATGAAAGCACTAGATAATGTATAATGTATTTAATTTTTAAAATACAGTAGTATTTCTGTACTTTCAAATATCAGTCATATCCTTTGAGACAGTCTATTGATAAACATTTAGCCTTTGTCTAATTAGTCTTTGTCTCTGATCTACTGTTGCCTGCCCTGATGAAGTTCTTTCATGGTTCAGTGTTTTGCCAGTCTTTAATCTTTGCTCTTGGGTTTGTACTTATGCAACTCAAGTATTTTACACTTGATTAACAATATCTGATTAAAACTTGCTATAAAGCTGTATGTGTATTAAGTTTCACTGTATGGAGATGGTGCTGTCTATTAAATGATTAAGATTCTACATAAAACAAATCAGTTTCTAATCACAGATCTAGAAGTGGAAGATTTCAGAGG
Source organism: Macrotis lagotis (assembly GCF_037893015.1). Taxonomy (NCBI): domain Eukaryota; kingdom Metazoa; phylum Chordata; class Mammalia; order Peramelemorphia; family Peramelidae; genus Macrotis; species Macrotis lagotis. Next base: position 279,231,188 of record NC_133661.1, on the reverse strand, counting down.
TTGTATGGTCCAAAACCCTAAGGGTATTTTTTGTTATAGATAAGGAAAATAGACCCTGAAATTAATGTCATTTATCCTTTCCATGATAAGGTTTTTTAAAATTCAGTATATCACTAAAGATCTGTGATTGGGAAACTGGAGGATTTTGCACAACTTTATATCTTTTGATTTATGTATAAGATTTTTAGTAACATTTGTCAGTACTTGAAGGGACTTGACCTTCAAGGGACTTTGTTTTCTGATTATTCTTTTTCAAATCAAGGGAGAGTACCTGCCTTCTCTGTAGACACCCATGAGGAAATTGAAACCTCTGGACAAGTTGTTTTAGTTTTCTTTCTGAACCAGCTGTACTTTCTACAGCTTTTGCATGTGGGACAGAAGATCAAGGATGGCCATTGTGAGATGTGGAAAGCAGCTTTTTTTTAAATTTTTCAGAGGGGTAATATTTTGCTATCTATTCAGGATAACAGAGACTACCTTTACACTCTCGTTTTTTTCTTCCCAATTTCCTACTAGGAGCAATTGCCCATGACTCCTCTCAGCATCTCATTCCTGTCAGTTCTGTCTCTCTTATCCCACCACCACTGCCTCCGAAAAATGTCGCCCGTATGTTGGCCTTAGCATTGGCAGAATCTGCACAGCAAGCTTCAACTCAGTCATTGAAGAGACCAGGGAATTCTCATGTTGGTTGTCCAAATGATGGAGACACTGCAGTGGCAACACCTGAAGATAAACAGTCCAATTTTTAATTAGTTTTCCTTTAGATAAAACCTGTTTCCATTCTAGTATGTCATCAGAACAACTTCACCTCCAAAACACACCTTCTGGAAATTATGACCAGCTTAAAATGCGTGTAGCAGTGGCTGAGGACCACTACAAGGCAATTCCAGTTGAATCTGGTGAGAAGACATACCACGAAATTGATTCACAGGTTAATCAGGATCATATGACTAGAAAAGGTTGAAATTCCCATGCCAACATTTGTAGATTCAGACAAGACTGATAGTCATTTTGTTTTGCATTAGAATACAGGGAAGACTAACACTCAAACTGTTTCCTTTGGGAACCAAAGGAACCTCATATTCATTGTTCCCTTCAAGACCAACTTCTTTCCCCTCTGGATAAATCTGTAGATAAATCACAGCTTCCTTCAGAACCTGAAGAAAAGATAACTCCACCTTTCATTTTGCCTATGGACAAAGTCCACCCTCCTCCTGGGTCCCCTGTAGACAAAACCACTCCTGCTCCAACAGCTTACTTGCCAATTACTTCAGCGTCGAGTGAAGTAAATACCATGGAAATTAGTTCAGATATGCTTGGCCAACCTGTACCTTCTGCCGACCTTCTTCTCACCACCCTTCAGTGCACCCACAGACCTAACCATCCTCCTCTATCCCATTCTTCTCAGAGACCAGCAGTGCAACAACTAGTGGTGGGACAGGTACCACCAGCAGCCAGTATAGGACTAAATAATTCCCACAAGGTAAGAGGGGGAAGGAAAATGATGTGGAATGTACCTTTTCTGAAGGTATGTTTATTAACAGATGTGATGAGTCATCCCACTCAGATATGGCTGTATATGGAATGCTTCTGAAAGTATTTTATATTTCAGATTAGAAACTGTTTGATAATTCCTGCATTGAGTGGTTTTGCTTTGGGAATGGAGAAAGACAGCATTAATACCAAATCACTGTAGGTTGATTGTTGTCTTCTTGCTTTTCTTCCTAGGCTGTTCAGGTCCTTCATTGAATAGTCATTCAAAGGAAGCATGGTCTATTGAGTCAAACTGGACTTTAGGTATCAGGGTTTACAAGTTCTTTCTTCATGTCCACCACTGATTGACTGTGACTTTGGGCAAGTCATTTAACCTCTGTGGCTCAATTACAACTACCAAAAAATAGCATAACAGATTTCTTGTATGCACATATGACATTTTGTAATCTAGCTATCAATCTCTAGAGAAATGTTAAAAAAATCTCATAGAATTAACACTACTAGATACATTTTTAAAACCTTAACTAGCAACGTTGATCACAATCAAGTATGATCTTGAAAGAATGAATACTATATAGGGATAATAAAGTTAAAATCTAGATTTTTTTCATTGTAAGTGTAATAGGTTTCTTACAATCAGCTGGGACAATTGGAAAAGTGATGGGATCAGGTTCTCCTTTAGCTGCCTGCAACTTGTATGTCCTTGGATAAGTCCCTTTACTGCTCTGGGCTTCAGTTTCCTTTTCAGCAAAATGAGAGGATTGGATCAGATACTCTTTACATTTTCTTCCTTTTGAGGCTAATTATCCTGTGGTCCTTTGAATTGATCAAGAAGGACCTAGATTTCTCATTCACAGAGGAAGTGCCATTTCCAGAATTTCCATCACTGGCTTACTATAGTGCCCCCATGGTTATCCCTTCTGATGCCAAAAGTACCTCTTAGAGTAGAGGAGAGCTCTGCCTTTGATTTAGCTTTCACCCTAGAAACTACTTCCTTTTCCTTCCTGTGAACTGGTCCAGCATATGGAGCTGTCAGTCACCATTTGCAATTTTTTCTTGATAGTTTGACTATATTATATCTGACAGAAAGTTCTTGGTGTTCAAGATAAATAAGATAGATAAGTATACTATACATTGATTAGTAATAGTGTGGGGAAATGTATATATGTAAATAAACACACATACTTTTAGTGGGAAATCAACAAGGTTAAAGTCATTCTATAAGTAGGAAAATAATAGCACTCTTAAAATAGCAGCAGGAGACCTTCCTTTTTTCAACTGCAGAAAAGTCTACTTCTGTTATCTAGGGCCACTACCTAGGGAGTTAAGGGAAACATGCAATTGCGATTGACTCTATAGCTTTGTCCCCCAAAAAGGAGTAAAGAAAACAAAAGTAGATAACATCATATCTGTTCACTCTCATTAGGTTCGTGGAGTAGCTTCAGCTCCAGAGAAGCCACCTGAGCCCAGAGGAGCAGAATCATCTTCCATCTTTCCCTGTGATAATAGTACAGCCACTCGATGTGCCCCCTATGCTTCTGCTGTACCCCCAGTCTTTCCTGAAAAGCTCTGGGAGGATACAAGGGCTCCCCCTCTGCATCTGTGTTCTGAGTCTCTTTCTGTGCACACCTCCCAAGGCTTCACCCTGCCAATCCCACCAAGGACGATGGATAGTAAGATTGCTACAGCCACATACTCCAGTAATACAGATGCAGCCAGTACTTCAAATTATCATTCCTTCATCCTTGTTTCATCAGCTTCCATGGACAAGGCTTTGCCTCCACCTCCACCTGCCCCTCAGCCCAAGCATACCTCTCAGAAAATAACTTATCCATCTTATATGAGGCCTGATATCACACCTGATTCTTTTGGGGCAGAAAACTGCTTGCATCCTGGCTTGGCTTCTGCCTGTCAGTACTGTCCACAGAGTATTCCTCCACACCACCTTAAACCTGAGCAGCACCAAGTCTATGGTTCCAGATCAGAGACACCAAGTTACATGGGTCCCTGCTATAATACATATATACCCCCTGGCAAGAATTCATCTGGGTACCATACCAAGCCATGCAGCCGGGTTGAATTTGTGGCCTCTGTCAGCCCATCTCTTCGGGTGCTTGTTATCATGAAGATATTCCTCTATACCCCACCATCCGTAGAGTACAGTCCGTCCATACCCCTCCATCTTCTATGATCCACTCTGTCCCCATTTCCCAGACAGAAGTATCCCCAGATGATGAGCCATCCTATTTCCCAAGGCCCCTTTACCAGTGTAAGTCATATTAGTCCTCCTAGGCCCATTGAGATTACCATGTAACTCAGCTACAGCCTTATTTTGAGAATGGCTGAGTTCACTACCAGTACAGTCCTTACTCCAGTTCTTCTGGTCCCTATTACAGCTCAGACGGGGCCTTCTATGATGTGGATGCTTTATAGCACAGTGCAGTTGAGGCTGCTGCATCGCCCACCCAACCGGGCTTTCAATTTTTACAATCCCAGGCTTCAGGGAAAGAATTTGTACCAGTACCCCAGTTTGCCCCCTCATCCCCAGGGCAACATAGTTGGCTACCTTTAGGGGAATGAACATAATCTTACCAATGTGACATCAGCAGATGTGAAGCATATATATACTTCTTGGGACCTGGAAGACATGGAAAAATACCGCATGCAGTCCATTCGAAGGGAAAGCTGAGCATGGCAAAAGGTTAAAGGGCCAGTGATGTCCCAGTATGACAACATGACCCCAGCTGTGCAGGATGATATGGGTGGGATTTATGTCATCCATATCCAGAGCAAATCAGATCCTGGGAAAACTGGACTACTTTCAGTGGCAGAAGGGAAGGAAGGAAGATATCCCACCATGGCAGTTACCCCAGAGGGAGATGACTGCTTTTGTAAAAAGCATCCTGAGCCAGAGACAGACAGAGCTCATTACCATAGTGGCTATGGCAATGGGCAGTCAGAGAAGCCATCTCTCCCTCTGAAGCAAAGCAGCCTCAGGAACAGGAAAATTCATGACATGAGCTCCAATCCCTGTGAGCATAGAGGGCACTAGGAAGTAAGCCATAGGCAATTATGCCAATCAAAAAATGGGCCTCCTTATCCCCCAGGAACTGGCCAGTTAGAATATGGGGACAAAGGCATCCCAGACACTTCTGAACCAATTAGCTATCATCCTGCTGGAGGAAAATATAGTACAGTGGGCCAAGACACTTTGAGACTGAACCACAAAAAAGTGAGGCCCTCGGAAGAGCTGGAGCGGTCGTGTTTGTGGCAACCCCCTGCCCCTGAGAAACTCTCAAGAGACTGCTATAAGTAAGGTGAGCATCCCACACAGTCAGTTCCCCCACCTAAGCTAGAACAGAGTCACAGTCTGAAACTCCATAGTACACAAAGTATGGAGAGGGACCCCAATCTCCTGTACCAGTACCAAATGCATGGCAAGCACCAAAGCAATATGACTGTATTATCTTAGTATGACAATCTGGAAAATTATCACACCATGCCACAGCACGAGCAGGGAGGTTTTGGAGGAGGAGGAGGAGGAGGAGGAGGAGGAGGAGGAATAGGTACATTCATACCTCCTGGTTTCCCCATCCCAAAAATAGGTAATATGCCACAGTTCTGGATCAGGGGGCTTTCCTTTCCACAGAGCTGTCCTTGCAGAATCCTGAAACACAGATCCATGCAGAATGAGCCCTTGGAAGAATAGAGTTAAAGCAGCCTCTGCTGGACAGTGGATTGTTTTATTTTTTCAATGGCCAAAAAGTTTGAAAAATATACAAAAAATTTATAAAAACCCACCAAAATATCCCAATAAGAAAGGGAAACCAACTATCACCTTTTCTCCTACCTATCACCACATCCTCCATCCACAAACTCTGTTGTGTGTTTCATTTAAAGGATATCCAAGTGATTGTGGAAAGCTTCAATTTGCCATAGACCAAATTCACCAGAGAAAGGAAATTTGGAATGAGATTGGTGGCTGCTGCTTTTAAGTAAAATTAACCTTGTCTCATTTTTTTTCTTGGTACTTGGTATACATAGTATGTTAGAATTTTACTTCTACTTTGGTTTCCTACTTAAACTTACCCCCAATAAATATGGAGTTGACATTCCAAGAATATCAGCTCATTCTCATCTAAGTAAAATTATCCTTGTCTCATTTTTTTTCTTGGTACTTGGTATACATACTATGGTAGAATTTTATTTCTACTTTGGGTTCCTATTTAACTTACCCCCAATAAATATGGAGTGACATTCCAAGAATATCAGCTCAGTCTCATCTAATCACCCCTCTCTTCTAAGAGTCAGGTACACTAAATTAAAGTCAGAAAATTATTAATACTTTAATTAGGAAACAGTCATTATTAAAAATTTAATTTAAGCATTTAAGAAAAATTATTTGTTCCTTCAGCCTGGGAAAATTTTAAAAATTTATTATTATTATTATTATTGTTGTTGTTGTTATTGTTATTATTATTATTATCAGAATCCCATGAAAGCTGTCTGTCTTTTTTCTCAGTTCTCAAACTTGTGTAAATACAAAAAGGATTTTTCATTAGAGTAACAAAGAAGCTTCTAAATGAAAGAAGAAAAAAAATCTTTGTTATTGTGACTTAGCATCAGAAGCTATAAGTTTATTTAAATGTGCTTACTACCATTAAGTTTTTATAAAAGATCTTGGTAAATTATAGTTTCTAGTTTAAACATTTCATATCACAGTCATGGAAATTACAGCAGCATGGTTTGGCTGAATAAACAGAGAACATGCCCTAATTTACAAATTTACTTTGTGTTATTTTTTTTATTTCTAAAGCAGAGTGCAAGTTACCTGGAAATTCTTATTGTAGGTACCAGTTATTTATGAGAACATGTAAGCTACTCTGATAGCTACTTAGTACACTGTACCATATCATCTTCCAGTGGAACTCTGTGTAGTTACCATGTGAGTACTGAGTAAAGATACGTTCTTCATTCACTGTGTATTTAGTGTGATCACTGTTTTATTCTAATTGTCACACCCTCACCAACATTTCAGGTACATCACTTTGTAACTCTCTTTTATATATTTAATACCCAAGTCTTTGTTTTTAATTATAACTCACATGAATTCCTTACCACAATAGGAATGACAGCTCTTTCCAGCCAGATAGTTTTCTTTTCTTTTTCTGTGTTCTTCACAGCTATATCAATATTAGCGGTGTAGTTGTCTATTTCTAAGAGAATATAGTTTGACATTTCATTATAGAAGACTTACTAATGCCTGAGTTTTAGGCATTGATATCTTAAAAATGCTCAATTTGGTGAAGACAGTTGGAGCATCTCTCAATTTAGTGGATGAGAATTTCTCTGACATTTTTTTAAACTCAGAATGAGCTTCATTTCAGTGAAAAAAGAAAAAACACAAGTGTTCACGAGGCTAAAATCATGCTGCTATCATTGCTGTGAAACCACAAATTCTAGGGCTCACATCATTTCATCTTTGAACCAGAATGTCACATTATTGCTCCTTTCAATGATTAAATAAAAAGAGAAACAAGAGATTTAACTATCATGTCAGAAAAGAATATATGAGAAAACTGAAGTAAATATGGTCACACACATATATTAAGTGTCTGAAGTCAGATTTGAACTCAAAGATGAGTTTTAATACCAAGCCTGGTGCTCTATCCATTGTGCCCCAGGTGCCCCCTCTCCACATTCATCCAGTTATCTGCCTATCAGTCTGTTGTTCAAGAAGCTTCATGTTTCCTGTAGGATAAAAAGCCCTAAAATTTGGCTCTTAGAGCCTCTCACAATCTGGTTCTAACCAGTATTTTCAAGCTAATTATCTAATCGTGTTCCTCAGGCAAATTAGACATATACCAACTAACTTGGTTTCTTGATATTCTTAGTTTGATATTCTGTCTCCCACCTCTCAACTCTGCCTTTCCATTGTGTTACACTTGCCCTTGCCTATATAGTTCAGTTGAATAAACCTACCAGGAAGCATGTGCCCCCAGCTTTTCTGGAAATTTCCATAGATTCCAAGGACATGATGGCAATATTTAGGCCTTTGGGGGATGGTGAACTTCCCAGATGTTTCCAACCATTTAATTGCCCAGTGCTAAAAAGAAATGAAGTTTTAGGGACAAATTGTCTCTTTGACCAAATAGCAGCAGGAGGGAGAGATATTGCATCTGTTAAAAGAAGAAGCTTCTACCTCTAGTCCTCTCAGCTGAATTCCTATAGCTGACATCAGATGACTCCAGTGAAGGATGGAAAAGGGCAGGTACTTTTCTACCCCAGTATTATGATGTCAATGACAGCTGGGACAGCATCCCACAATAGCAAGCAAGCTTGTGCCCAGGTCACTGATAGCCCTTGCCTTTTTTGTGTTTTCTTCCTAAATAGGTAACATTATGAATTCAAATGACACAGCATTCTTCCCAGGTGATGGTGATATCTGGTGGTAACAGGATTGTGTGACTATAGTTGAGACAGTTGCAGGAGATGATGGCAAGGAAAGCTTCTGCTTAAGAGATAAATGCAGACTGTTTAATTGGTCATCACTCAGATAAGAAGAAATTCTAAGTGCCTAATTAGAAGCCCTAAAAACTGTTTTTACATACTAGGGAGAGTTAAATATTAGCTTCTAGGTAATTGGAACCATAGTTGCAAGTTGTTATTGAATCTTGTTCATTTTGTTATTCCTGTTAATTCAAACTGTGATTCTTCTATGTCTAAATATGCATTTCTGTGCAGGAATAGACTACCTATCCCATGTGTAATTCATAATGTAACTGAGTAAAAGTGTTTCTCTTTCTTTTGAGGGAGAAACCCTAGACTTGCATGTCTTAACATTTAATATAATTAAGAAGAGTAATCAGAATTCATAGGATTATAGATAATTGCAAGGACGAATGTTTATCTAAACTACTTTTTTTCAAAACCAAAAAGAAAACCGAGATCCAAAAAGGTTAAGTGACTTGTCTTAGTTTACAGCAAGAGTAAGTGGCAGAGGCTAGGATTCAAATCAATATCTCATAACTCTAAGTTCAGCAGGATTTAGCCTTGGACAACAGAACTAGGAATTAAGTAAAGTGAAGCAAAGGCTTTGCTGTAAGGACAAGCTTCCTAATGATGAGAGCTCTTCAGGCAGACTGTCGTTTGAGTGTGTAATTTCTGTCTCCTTGGGGCTCTATAAGCAGAAAGGGTGGATGGCCATTTGTCATTGTTGGATATTTGGGGTTGGAGAGGACCAAGATTGGACTAGATGGTTTTTGGGAAAATATAAAGGGTTTTTCAAAAATGATCATATTTTAAATCATCCCTACTCCTCTCAGTACTTTAATAGAGACTGAGTGCTGACATTATTAGCTCCTTATAGGGCTACATAAGTTACTTAGTACTTAATATTTTCTTTATAACAACAGCATAGGACTTTCATATCATACTTTAAAGATGGAAAATAACTTTGCATATATTTGATGCTCACAATTTTGTGAGATTAGTTCTATAAGGATTATCCTATTGATAGAGCAGCTAGGTGGCTCAATAGATAGAACTTCAGACCTGAAGTCAGGAAGAGCCGAGTTCAAATTTGGTCTCAGATAATTAATATTTGTGTGACCTTGGGAAAGCCACTTAACCCATTTGTCTCAGTTTCCTCATCTGTAAATGATCTGGAAAAGGAAATGGCAAACCACTCCAGTATTTTTGCCAAGTAAACCCAAAAAAGGGTCATGAAGGGTCAGACACAAATGAAAAATGACTCAAAAACAATGAGGTATACAGGATCAATTGAACTACCCAGGGTTATTCTGCTACTAAATAATTTGAAACCAGGTCTTCCTGATAGCACTTTATATACCCTATGCCATTTTCTCTCTTGTGTTTGTCCTATATGTCTTCAGTGACAAAGAATCTCTTGATTTTCCCCCCCTTACTATTCTAAGTATTTTATTTGTGTTTAGGAGATCAAATCTCTAAGAACATAGAATAAGTTTTCTATTCAGAAGCTAGCTTATTTTGACTCATTTATAGTCAGGATTAGAATAGGGTTGGATTAGGTCAAGACTATTCTCTTACTATCTAACCATCATGAAGAAGAGGGGAAAACATCATCATGCTTTTTTTCCTTACTGAGGAAATATTTTCCCCAGGTTTGGCACCCATATATTTAACAAATTGCTCTCTGTTGATAATGTAGATGATAGAGCATGACTTATAGTCCCCTCTCAAGATCAGACTAAGCTCAAAATTAAGTTAAATAAGTAAATTTAAGAAAGGAGCACAGCTAGTGTTCCACTGCCTCACCAGTAATGTAGCTTCTGGGCTTTCCTGTTTGAAGGCATATTTGGGGGTTCTAAATAAAACCTATTACTTTCACAAATTGCCAACTTCACTCAAAACAGGAGCATTAAAAATTTAATGCTAAAAAGAAAGCCTTTTTGTCAGCTTTCATCAAAGAAAGATGTTATAGATGGATTAAAATCAAAACCAATGTCCCTCTCCCACACATGTCCACACACACACACACACACACACACACACACACACACACACACACACACACAGACAATTTTACATTAAATTCACAATGCACCTCACAATCCTGCTAGAACACAAAATTCCTCTGCTGAGTTCAGCTTGAACAGTTTGAGAAAGGGGTAAAAGTGGCGAAATGCCTCCAGGAAACAACTTTTACTGGGGGGGGGGGGATGGATCTCACTGAATGTTCATAGAAATTGTATTGTTTCCCTTAATTGCATGATGATCCAATAGGAGTGATCGAAATGACCAAAGTGCAACTTTAAGGGATAAACCAGGTATTAGTTGGTAGTGACAATGAGGGTCACAGGTTGCATTTGGAGAAATGTTTCCACACACACAAGGCAACAAAGCATTTCACACTTTCTCAGCAGTGAATTCTATAACTCAGTTCAGGTTTTGCCAGAAATGAGCCTAATAAAAAAAGACTTTCAAGACTCCTGAATGTTGTCCAAAATCTCCAATAGAAAACCTTCAAAATTGTAAATGTGTTAACCAAAGGAAGTCTCACATTCATTTTTTCAATAAGATTAATCCATCAAATACACTCAATTCCTATACAAGGTTAGGGGAAATACCTAGACATTCCAGGACAGTTCATGGAAGACTGGGGATATTCTGCTTCCTAGTAAGTATGATGAAATGACCCTCACTTCCTTTCCCTTCCCTCCTCCCCTTCAGATCATGCCAGGCCACCCCTTGACTTCTTGTCCTCCATGCTGACTCAATATGGTATGAAAAGTCGCTGTGAGAAGAGGGTACTTGCTTTTTCTATTTGAAGGTCAGATTCTCTGAATTGAACCTAAGCAAATGATAACACAAGGTAAAAGAACTAGGGTGAGAAAAAGTCATCAGCCTCTGTTATAGCAGAGCAGTGCCTTAGGAAAAAAAAGATCATAGATTTAGAGCTAGAAGAACCTCAGAGATCCTTTAGTCCAACCTCTTCAGTTTACTGATGAGGAAATAACTTTACAGAGCTGGCAACTTGCCCAAGTGTCACATAGGAGTAAATGTAGCCAAGTGATACCATCAAAAGTGACTATAAAGAAATATAGAGAACTTGAAGGGAAAACCAAAGACCCTGGGTGCATTGGTGTGTGTCATTATTGCACTTTGAGAATAGGAGCTTTAAAGGAAAGGGTTGGTTTGAGAAGTAGATAGTTAAAGATATATATCTGAGTAGAATTTAGTCCTCTAGACCATGATATAAAGATTTGACTCTTCCTTGGCAAGGGATAGATTGCACCTAATGAGGCCTGGCAAAGATATACATTAATAATCTGAGAGATATTTCAAATTGAAAAGTGAGATAAAGTGAGATGGGAGGGGAATGCCAGAAACCACAGAGAGGAGTAGTTACAATACAAGGAGAAGAAAAGATGTAGAAAAGCCCAGTAAGTCACAGAAAAGAAGAAAAGAATCAGGAATAAATGTCTCCATACAAATACACAAGTATCTGAATTTCTTGACATTTCCCCCGCCAAAGAATAGCTCTCAAAGGGTTCCAAGAGAAGTAATTAAGATAATGAACTAAAATTCAAATAAAGAGTTTAGAAGCTATAAAGGTTGAAATTTAGAATATAGATACAATTTTGATAAAGAAATAGTAATAGCTAGCATTTGTATAACACATTAATGTTGGCAAAACAGTTAATATGTTAACTCATTTGATCCTTACAACAGCCTGTGGGGTTGATGCCATTATTATCTATATTTTACAAATGAAAAAACTGAGGTTGAGAAGTTAGATGACTTACCCAGGTTCACGGAGTTAAGAAAAGCAAGGCAGAATTCAAACTAGGGCACTCCTGCCCCTCAAGTTCAAATGCCAAATCTGGGTGACTAACAGGGTATATTCTAAATAAGAGATGTGTCAAACACCTTAGCAGGTGTTTGGGCCCACAGCACTCCCAAGTGGGGCTGGACTAGATTAAATGTAATGGGAAATATTTAATAAAATAAAATACAACAAAACAAAACTACATTTCAAAACTAAGTAGGGATCTTTAGTTTAGTGGCACTATTTCTATTTGAGTTTGGCAGTACTGGTCTAAAGAGACTAATTTGGATGCTCCAGGAACTCATCGACCAAGTTAGATTTTAGGAAGATAAGAAAATAGAAGGACAAGTAGTGGAGGATAAATACAAATGATTCTTATTGATATGATTTTTTTTCATTGGAAAATACATTAAAGAGAAATTGCTATCTCTGTTTTATCTCTCTTGGTTAGACTTCTTTCCTTCCTCACCTCTGCCTTGTGGTTTCCCTCGTTTTTTTCATATCCTAGCTAAAAATTCATCTTCTGTGAATAGTCTTTCCCAGGCTTCATCATGCTTTATCTTGTTTCCTGCATAGTTGCTTTAATGTTTTCTACCCCCCCCATTAGATTGTTAGTTTTTTTGTAAGCAGGGATTGCTTTTGTCTTTCTTTGAATCCCTAGTACCACTTACTACCTTGCTCCCTATAGATGCAAATTAGCAGAATAACTTCAATACTGACATCAGTGAGTCAGAGAGATGGAAAAAAGCTTCACATTTGGACTGGTTCAAAGAAAATGGGGGGGGGGGGCTTAGACTCATAGGCTCAAAATTCATAGATTTAAAACTGGAACTTAGAATGACCTTGTAGGTCATCAAGTTCAATTTACTTTAAACAGACAGAGAAAATGAAGTTTAAAGGTGAAGTGACTTGCAAAACGCTACAGAAATAGATGAATGAATATTAAATCATATCTACCAACTTCAAATACATTGTTCTTTCCTTTCTCCACCATGTTGCCTCTTTGGAATTAAGAGTTTGACCGAACAATGAATAAACCTTTCATACATATTTTCTATGTGTCAAGTCCTGTACTGGGTAGAACTTGCATGTTTTACCATCACAGACTCTGTGTATCACATACATACACATACAAATCTACACAAATACACATATCTATAAATACATAATACAAATTCCAAATTCCTGCCATCCTTTGATCATTTTCTGAAATAAGAGAAATTGTAATTTCATCTCTTTACAGTGCTTAAAGGAAAATTAATTTTGAAAAGTTTCCATGCACTTTTTGATTTCTGCTCAGAGTAAAGGCCAGTACTCTTTTTTTGTGCATGGTTAAATTTATATCAAGTATCTCTTCCCACTCTGTTAGACCTCTCATGACAATGCTTTCCATGAATTTTTTTTTGTCTTGTCACTTTCCTAAGATTTTATCTTAATTATAAAAGGGAATCCTTAATTGCTTCAAGACATTTTTTTATCAAAGGAACTTAAATATCTGATATTTAGTTTTATACTCAGAGTATCTCAATCCACGAGAAATAGGGTTGTAACTAAGGTGCATTGCAGGGCAGCTAGGTGGTGCAGTAGAGAGAGCACTGGTCTTGGAGTCAGGACAGGAGTCGAATCCAACCTCAGATACATTATACTAACTAGCTGTGTGACCTTGGGCAAGTCACTAAACCCCCACTGTTTCACATCTAGGACCCTCTTCAGTCATCCTGATTCATACCTGGTCCCTGGACCCAGATGGCTTGGAGGAGAAAGTGAGACTGGTGACTTAGCACAGCATCCCCTAAAACTCAAATTCAATTCAAATATTTATAATGGCATCACCTCCCTGGTGTAATGGTCCTCTAGAAAGAAGGTCAAACATCACCTGTTTATCACATTTGCTGGTGACTAGAAGTTGAAAGATTATGGAATAGATCATGATGCTAATGAGGCCACAGGTATTCATATTCTACAGAACTGCCCAACTTCTATTGCTCATTTTCTCTTAAGGTCTCTTAGAATTCCAATTTTCCTCCAGAGCCCAGCTCAGACATAAGGTCTTTTGTGATCCACCACCATCCTGCCCCCCACCTTCATTGCATGCTTCCCTTGAAAATGATTTTATATACCTTCTTAGCTATTTTGTATTTGTCTCTACAATTTATCTAGATCAATATATTGTATATTCTTGATAGCATATGCTCTCAAGGGCATATAATAAGACTTGGCACAGTGCCTTTCACATGATTGCTATTTAATACATGTGCACTCATTTGAAGGAAAAATACTCTTCACACCAGAAAGGATAGAATAATTGATTAACAGGGGTTATGTAAACCCAGTCATTCTCACAGTACCCGGCTACCTCCTCCAAGAAGACGTTCTTAATTCCACACCAGCTGGTGTTTTCCCATTAGCAAAAATTGCCTTGAAATTATTTTGCATACATTTTTGTGTATATAGGCATGCTATTTCCTCAGCAGGATGTAAATACCTTGAAGGTAGGTACTTTATGTCTAGCAATCTTGGCATTTAGCAGCATGCCTTACACTAATCAGTGCTTACAAAATACTTCTGTCTTGGTGAATTAATTGGAGTCAAGTGAGAGGTTGGTTAAACCCTCTGAATTTAGGTCACCTGGTAAAGATGGATATGTTGAGCCACTGGCAGTGAAATTTGAAGAATTATGGAGAAATATAAGCAAAATTCAGCAAGAACAACAAGGCAGATTTTTCAAATTGCAATCCTATGAGCTTGACATCAATTCTTGCCAAATTTTAGAATGCATTAGGAAAGGAATAGTTTGTGATCCCTTAAGATTCCAGTGTTCTGGACTAATTTCATTAAGACAGAATCAAGTGGGGTGGCTAGGTGGTAGAGGTGGCTAGGTGGTGCAGTGAATAGAGCACCGGCCTTGGAGTCAGGAGTACCTGGGTATAAATCCGACCTCAGACACTTAATAATTACCTAGCTGTGTGGCCTTGGACAAGCCACTTAACCCCACTGCCTTGAAAAATGTAAAAAACAAAAGTGAATCAAGCCAGTCCAATATGATTTTCTTTTCCACACTCTTGATTTTGACTAGTATATATCAGGCAAATCTACAGATATAATAAATCTGGGTCTCAGAAAGGGAGTGACAAAAGATGTAAAAATATTGCATGAGAAACTTGAAGAGATGTATAGTATGAGTAAAATTAAATGAGGTTGAAATCAAATTGGCTCCAGCTAAAATGTTTTTGTTGTCAGAGCACTGGCCCTGGAGTCAGGAGGGCCTCAGTTCAAATCCAGCCTCAGACAGTTAAATACTTGAGCAAGTCACTTAACACCATTGCCTTGCAACCCCCCCCCACAAAAAATAGCTATACTTTAATGAATTTGTGATCCTGGTGTGAACTGCCTTCATTGGTACAGATCTCAATTGATTCACACCTTTTTTTCAAATCTTGTTTCTGTCCTTCCATGAATATTTCATTGATGATTAACCCAGTGCATAGGCAGGCTTTTTTCCTGATCTTTAATATTTCATGTATCAAATGACAGATTGTGTTTTTCAAACAAACACTATCTGGGTCTTGGTAAATACTTCAGAAATGCTCCCATGAGAAAAATCTTTCATCTGTGAAAACAGGTTTTCCCTGAGCTCCATGACTTTTTTGAGGCATCTATGATTTCATCTGTGGCAGCAACTCCTGGCAAGGAATTTCCAGTAACACTGGAGATCAGCCACTCTTAATTGCCAAGGTACACTGAGAAGTGACAGGACTTGTCCAGAGTCCACAATAACAATCAGAGGTATAATTTGAATTTGTCTTTACATAGAGTAGATAATAATTATTGAATTGAATGAATTTGTTTTGACAATTTATTGACTTTAACTCTCTAAAGTGAACAGTCTTCAGTTCCATGAGGCTTAATCTACTTGGTTCACCATGGATTCAGAATTCTGAGAATAGTCTTTTCACTATGAGGAACAGATACAAAAGAGATGACTGTAATATTATGGTTAGAGATCAGTAGCCTCAGCATTAGGAAGATAGATTCAAATTATATGTTATGAAAAGAAGGTCTTATTTATAACATAATAGTATACTAATCCACAAATTGGAATACAAATTAGAATATAGATTTTGAGAAAAAATAGAAGTTATGCAACTTCTAAGGAGCAATGGATTACCTTTGATTAGAGATATCAAGACCTGGGAGCTCCTGTTGTCCAATGTTGTATAAAACATGAATCCTATCTCCACAGTACCTAAAATAGTGCATTTGCCTTCAGATTTCCAGTAATGTGTAATCATAGCCATATTCTTAGGAAGCAGTCCTCTTCTAGAGTTCTCCAGTGGCTGGGTGATTTTCTTTATCTGAAACCCAAATTTGCCACCTTGCAATATCTACCCATTGTTTCTAGATTTACCTCTGGGTCCTCAGCAGAATGTTTCAGTGTAGTTGGGAAAATGCCAACTCTCAGGTCAGTGAACTTGGGTTCACATCTTGCCTTAAATCTTCTACTAGTTGGGACTACTTGGACAAGTACAAGACTTTCCTGGGTGTGTTGGTTCATCTTTTAAAATGGAACAGACAGCTGGATGACAGTGATTAAAACACTAGGCCTCTGAGTCAGAGAGACTGGAGTTCAAATCTGGGCTCAAATCTAGCTTTGTTACCCTGGGCTTAACTTCTGTTTGTCTCAGTTTCCCCATCTGTAAAATGGAGGCAATAGCACTTCCCTCCCAGGGTTATCCTGAGGCTCAAATTAGACACTTGTAAAGCACTGAATGAAGGTCAGGTGCATAATAAAAATCTTTCTCAGCTGTTGTTCTTAAAAATGACAATGACTTTGGAGAGCTCATCTAACACTTGATTCAATGATCTCTTAAATTTAATCCCTTTTGATATGATGATCCTGAAAATAGTTGAAGATATATGGAGGTCTTATCACTTATAACAAGATTGTTTATCTGAGTTTTTTTAAAGGATTATAGAATAGAAATAGTAAACAAGGGAAATGGAGACCTTTATAGAGTACTGTGGATTAAATTGACTGAGAGAGACCATTTAGTGCAGCAGCACACCTCTCAACGTCTATAACATAAGAGGCACTTTGAATAGGCCATTGTGGTGCTATGTTAATACTCTAAAAAAGTAGTTACAGGGATGGCCATTGAATAACAAGACAATATTTGTAGCTTTAGCATAGGAAAACAAGATCATATATGCTGTATTTTAGAAAGATAATCAGTCCAAAAAACTAAAATAAAATTTTGTACAAAGCATTTTGCCACAAGGGCATAGGTTAAGAACATTTACCAACTAGGTTTTGGGAAGTTTGAGTTGGGACCCTAAATAACTCATTACAAGACCATATCCCTCTTAAAGTTATGAGTTCTTCTGGGGAATACTCCAGAGACTTAGACTGACACAATTTCTAAAAAGGTCCTCCTTGGAGCAGTTGGAAGAGAGCATTCCAAAACATTTAATCAACTAGAAAATTCCAAGACTGGTAGCCATACCATGCTAGAAGACTCTTTGGGAGAGTTATTGAATTCTTAAGTCCACCTTAAAATTCCAGTAGGGCTCAAGAAGTCTCAGAAGTTGTGAAGTCACTAGTGTTTCAGCTTAAGGATAAAGCCAGGTAGCCAAAGTTGTCATCATCATCATCATCAGCATCAGAATGCTCAACTAGGTCATTTTATTACTGGGTTATTCATGCTTTCTAGCCCCAAAGTCCTTTGCTAACTTCAATTCCTTCCATTATTATCTTTTAGCTTTTAGAGAAATAAACACACATAGACACAAAGATTTCTGTTTTTAACCTGAATTATTTCTTTGACTTGTATATTTGAATTGACCTTGGTGGGACATTTAATTTAAACCACAAGGCATCTCAATCTGGATTTTCCCATTACAGTACAAAAACCCCTCCTCCAAACCAAAACCAGAACCCCACATCAGCCTTATACAAGGTTGGAAGAAAGTGGTAATCTAAATATTTACATATAGGGCAAAGAATAAGCCACAAAATTTTTTACAAAAAATACATGAGCTTCTCAGCATATATATATATATATATATATATATATATATATATATGTATGTATATATATATATATATATACATACATATATATATATTTATATATATATATATATTTACACCAGTTCACAAAAATATTAAAACAAAAAATAAGAGATTATATAAATTAAAGTTAAAAGTACTCAGAAGTGTGATTCAAAACTTTCTAGGACACTTTTTTATCATGCTGGTCATGGTTCAAAAATCAAGTTTTCTGCTACAGAACATATACTGCAAAACAACCTTATCTCCTTCTTTGACCATAAAAATACCAACCAGCTATTGGAGGAGAGGGGAGTTCTCCCCCCCCACTCACTTTATGCACTGACATCTTCATGCACACAGTTAAAATTTATCATACCTGACACTCCTGTAGCATTCAGGACTGAAAAAAATCACATGCCTCTATCCTTTCTAAAATAACTTTCAAACTTTCTTTTACTTTCGTTATCATTTCCTTACATATGTTTCTGAGAGAAGGCTTTGCCAACATACTTATGAGATGAGCAACAGATGGCATGGAGATACAGAGGGAAGCAGAGGGTGGATCTACTTGTTCCTCCTGTAACCAAAAAACAACAAATTTTAAGCAGAATGAACTATACCAAATTTCCACCCAAAAGATGAAAAGTGTTGCTCTTTCTTCCCCACTCTTTCAAGTCATACAAGTGTTTCCTCTTCAAAGAAGCACATTTTCTATTTTCTGTGTATTTTCAACCTGACCCAGACTTTTTTTTCACAAAATACCTTGCTTTATCAGAAACATGGAGGGATATGGGGAGAGATGCATGGAGCATTCTCGGGACAATTTCAGGGAACTTGCATGTTTTAAAAGGAAACCAAACACAAGATGAAATTAGGCTCAGATGAGAGGAACTAAAAACAAATTGGCATCTTTGAGACTGAAAAATTTTGCAGTCCATTAGACCACAAATCTAGCCAAAAGGATAAAATGCTAGAGATTTCGGTATTAAAATAATAAAAGATGATGTATTTAATCATAAGGCAGCTCTATTTTTTGTCGATGATGATGCGCCATGTCAGAATTAAAAATATTAACTTCAATGCCATTTCTAGGTTTGTGAAATCACTCCTACAGTGACCTATGCTGAGGTAACTTGACTCACAGTGATTTGCCATCCAATTTCTACCCCATAGTATTAGCAAGAAAGAGACCAATGTAAAATTCTTCTTCAAATAACTGAATATATAATTAAGGCTGTGTCTGCATTAGAGAAAACAACTGGAGATTCTGTCCAGAGTTCATAGCTTTCACAAATTAATGATCCTTTGAGTCGTTATATTTATCAAGTTCTTTAGCTGTGGGCTTCTAGTTAGGAATTTCTCCAGGGAAAAACTTTAGCAGTATATGTATGTATGTATGTATGTATGTATGTATGTATGTATGTACATATATATGTATATAATACACACATGTGTGTATGCATATATACTTTTATTTGATCTGTACAATAACCTTACAGAAGAGGAAATTGAAGTTGAAAGAGGTTGAAGTGACTTCTCCAGGATCACACAACACAAAAAAGAAAGGATTCAAACGCAGATCTTCCGTACTCAAAGTACACTTTACTATACCTCCTAACAAGCTACGAGTAGCCATATTACCCCTAACAAGTCATTTCATAAGTCTGAATTTTAGTTTTCTCCAATGAAAAAGGAGACTCAAAATGGTCTCTCCCTTAGCTCATGGATGGAATAAAAGACAGTAAACACATACACCATTTTAAGAGCAGCAAAATGCTTAAATGTGTTCTTATTGGAAATATTTCTTCACTAGGTTGACATGAATTAATGTTTATTTTCCTGTTAAAAATAGGACTTCTTTAATGTAGCACATAAAATTATAAAAAATAATAATTTGTAAGAAGGTTGCAAAGGCTGGAAAGAATCTGGAAAAATCAAGCTTTTCCCAGATTTCCTGGAGATAAAATAGTTTGCTTACCAATAAATTCTTCCCACAAAGCTTTTATTCTTCTATCCTGTTCACAAATACCCAAGTGCTGAAGTCAGCTTTTCTTCTCTTCTCCTTTAGAGTTGCCTCAACCAAAGGACTGAGAAAGAAAATGGAGTTGGCTTTTCCAAGAAATGACCCTAGGAGGAGATAATAATGATTACTTATAATAACGATAGCAATTACAACAAAAATATTATTAAATTATTATTAAAATAATCATATTACAATAACAACAAACAGCATTTATATGAATCTTTAATATTTGCTATGCTATCTAGTAATTTTAATAGCAATGGGTGCTGCATTTTGTCAAAGGCTTTTTCAGCATCTATTGAGATAATCATATTGAGTAGAATATTCCCAATTAAATCTTCTTAGGATTAATATTCCTATTGAAGTCCTCTCAAGGTTAAGAAATATTAAAAGGGGGGGGCAACTAAGTGGTGCAGTGGATAGAGCACTCAGCCCTAGAGTCAGGAGGACCTGAGTTCAAATCTGACCTCAGATACTTAATAATTACCTAGCTGTGTGACCTTGGGCAAGTCACTTAATCCCATTGCAAAATGCTAAATCTAAAAAACAAAAAAAATATTTAAAAAATTATTCTTAGAAGAAAGACCCTGCATTACAAATAAGACTTATAATGCTACTTCTTTTTTCATAAGGATATTTCTACTAACTGGGGGGATAGTACACTGTTCCTAGAACTTGTGTTCCAAGTCAAGTTACATTACTTCATTAAGATAGTTATAATCCCGAAGGTTATTCTCGCCATCAGGATGGTGAGGTAATATTTTATGAAAATCTTTCATTCTTTTCATTGTTGTTGAGGTAGGTTTTCACAAGTAGAATGTAACTCCGAAAACTCACCAATAAGTTGACAGAGAGAGAGAATCGGGAAGAGGAGGGGATCCCGTTAGGCCACATAATGTTGCTTGACTGTCAATTTGGGTCAGCTCCTTGATCTTCACTACCTTTGTGAGACTTGGAGACTTCTCTCAAGTAAAGCAAATAAAAACTTTATTTTGCTCATACCAGTCCCTGAAGATTTTTGTTCAGTGTGATTTTATCACACACAATATGATTTCTGTTAATTTTATTATTGTTGCGGTCAATTATACTGGCTGATAGAACTTTAAGATTTGCAAAATGCTTAACCAATATTAGGCTATTTAACCATCACAATAAATCTGAGAGGTAGATTCTGTTATTATCTATCTTCATTTTATAGTTAATGAAACTGAAGCAAAGAGAGGTTAAGAATCATTTTGATAAAGTATAAATATACCCAAATTGCAAATCAATTTTTGACTTAAATAAATTCAGAATACTTAGAAAACAACTTGAAGGGGCAGCTTGGTGGCATAGTGGATCAAGCACCGGCCCTGGAGTCAGGCATACCTGGGTTCAAATCCAGTCTCAGACACTTAATAATTACCTAGCTGTGTGGCCTTGGGCAAGCCACTTAACCCTGTTTGCATTACAAAAAACCTAAAAAACAAAAAACCTAACTTGAAGCACTTTTGTAAATTCTAAAAGGTTGGGCTGGACCCAAAGCCTCTATTTGTAGCATCCACTTCATGAAAATTAACATATATATATATATATATATATATATATATATATATATATATATATATATTGATATATTATAATCCATTTATTTAGTGCTCACAAATCCCCTACAATCAGGAATTGTGTTCCTATCTATTCCAAACTCAGTACTCTTTCTACTCTGATTTGTAATCAGAACATGAAACTCATGTTCTGTTTCATTCACTCAAAACTAATGAGATAAAAAATGCTTGAATTTCAAGGGAAAAGATGTCAAAGCTACTTAAGCACCCTGTGTATTGTTTGCTCAAAAGATCATCAGGAACATATGGAATCAATCTCCCATGGAGTACAAATTCATTTTTAACAAGCAAATAAAGATGTCTCATGATAAGATATCTTTTCAGATTTAACAGGATCCCTAAGGTTCTTCTGATCCATTCAATGAGTCTACACTATCTCTGAGTTTTCATTTTTGCTAATTAAGAACATACATGGTGAGAGAGAATTGATTAATTAAATTTGTGCCTGTAACACCAAAGTTGAGAATGTCTATCAGTACTCAGTGATTATTCAACATTTTTCTATCAATAAACTGGGGAGTAGGAAAAGAAATGATGTATTTAGAAACATGGGAAAGCAGAGACTCTCAGAATAAAAAGGAATCTCAGAGAAGCATAGTCCAATTCATTTCTTAGCCAGATTCCCATCCCCAACAAATGCTTGTCCAGAATCCACTTTAAGAGTTCAAGTATAAGAACTTACCTACCTTCTGAAATAGTATTAATTGGATTGTGTGTATTTGTGTGTGTGTGTCTGTGTGTCTGTTTGTTTTGAGCCAAAACCTACATTATACATTTCTACTTATCATTCCTTTTTACACTAAAGTCAAGCTAAATAAATTTGATTACTCCTCTCCCATGATATCCCAACTTTTATGTCCTCCCGACATGTTTTTCCTCTTAAAACTAGCTATCCCCAATTTCAACTGATGAACATACAGCATGGTTTCTGACCCCTTCAACATCATGATCATTTTCTTCTGGAAGGGCTTCAGTTTGTTAATATCCTTCCTAAAATGTGTTGTCCAAAGCTGAAACAAAACTATAGAGGTAAATACATTGTTGTTGATGAGTTAAGTCCTGGCCAGGTCTTTGTGATCCCATTTGGGGTTTTCTTCACAATTACACTGCAATGGTTTGCCATTTCCTCTATGCTCATTTTATGCTCAGCAAACAGGCTGAACTGACTTCTTTGGTATCAAGCCCTGCTTACTCACCATCACATGGTTAGTAAGTGTCTGAGTGTGGATTTGAACTCACAATGAGGAGTCTAACTGTTTCAAAATCTAGCTCTATCTATTGTGCCACCTGCTGCCTAGTAAATGCTTAGAATGGTTTAAATTTGATTCTTCTGCTCTCTACCAGACTATAGTAATTCTGTCATAAAAGAAAACAAAATTATTCTATCCTAACCTGTTTTGGAGACACTGACCTAAAATTTAAAGAATTCAGTTTCTCTTCCCTTTGAAAACATAAATCACAGTTGCCTTTTCCAGTCCTTAGATGTCTTCCATTTACTACAATTTTTCATATATGAGTGGCAATAGCTAAGTAATCACATTGCAAATCTTTGAATATCCTAGGTTGTAATTCATTCTGATTTTTTGATATGCACTTATTGAGGGTATCTAGGCACTCTCTTGGGATTCAATATAATATGCATCACTTTTGTTTCATCTTTCCCAATTAAAAGGTTGTTCTCTCTGGAAGAGAAAACTGAACTAAAATAAAAATTGAGTAGTCTTAATTTTCTTCATCAATTATCATTTATATCACTTACTGTGAGGATATTTTCTTTGATATTCCTTATGTTCCTAATATAGGTTTGTTTTGTTTTGTTTCATTTTTGAGCCTGGATCTCAAAGTCTTGCCCATGAGTCACCCATGGACTCAATCCCACTCTTTTGATCTCTGATTCCACCCTAGACTTGATTACTCCATCTTAGGCAGCCTACTAACTCCACACTTCCAGGAGCTCACTATATTTGTGTTGATTTGGAGTGAACATCCATTGGCTTTATCCTTACTGTCCCTCAGAACTCTTCTGCCCTGTGATAGTCAAGCATCAACCCCCACCATTCTAGGGATTACAAGCAAGAGCTAACATATCTGGCTTTACCCAAAAGAGGTTTTATGGTTTGTTTGTTTAGGTTTTTTTTGGAAGGCAATGGTGTTAAGTGACTTGCACAAGGTCACACAGCTAGATAATTATTAAATGTTTGAGGCCATATTTGAACTCAGGTCCTCCTGACTCCAGGCCCAGTACTCTCTCTACTGCATCACCTAGCTACCCCTCAAAAGAGTTTTGAAAAATCTTTTGTTTTCTTTAAAATTCATTATTATTATTCAAATTCTTAACCCTCCTCTTAAATGGCATCTATCTACTCCTTTGTTCATTTTTCTTTACTTTCTCTTGCATTCATCTTTGGTGTATTTTTTTAATCCAAGTTTGTTAGTAAGTTTCCTGTGCAGCTACATTAATCTCTTTAGACAACTTCTCCTTTTCTTCCTCACACTATATTATAAAAATTTCATTTTTGAGAGTATGCTTTTCCAATTGAGCCTAATGTCATGTGAAGACTTTTAGGCCAATAGATCTTGTTAATCATCTGTCTTAACTAAACAAACCCTCCCCAAAACTATATTTAGATTTCCCCTTTAAAGGTGATTTCTATCATTTCTACTTCAGCAATCAATTCTTCCTTTATATAATCTGGTCCAGAATTATAAGTTGAGCTTGTCATTTCCTCTACTTTTTTTTAAACAATGAAAGTCTTAATTAATGAAGATGTAAGGGCAAGAAGAAAATGACTTTTTGCTTGGGATACAGCTATTAAAATCATAATGATGACCCTTTTCTAATAGAAGAGAGGGTCCTTACTATTTCACATTAAGTGGAAGCCAGTATCATTTGAATGTCTATTATCAAATAAGAAAATCAATTCCCACAAAAGGGTTCCTCCCAACTTTGAGGACTTCAAATTCACTGAGTTCTGAGTTCTGTTTGATAACTAAGCCTAGTAGTGTTCATTAAATTAGGAACCTCACAAAGCACCCTGTCAATCTATCTTTCAAGTATTAAGTTCTCAGTGGGCAAGCCAATTTCTCATTTTTCCCCTTTCTTCATAAATAAGACATTTAAATGGAGATTTTCAAAGATCACATCACTTCTGAACTTCTGGATCAAGTTTATGGCAGATCTTCAGTGTATAACTTACCCCCCAACCATGCCCCACTCTTCTGTTCTAGAGCCTTGTATTTTAATGTCGGTTGTGTCTGAAGTGAGATTTATTTGGGGAGAGGATGGCCATAATCAGCTCCCTAAAATTATTTCAAGATTCCATTATGAACTTGAAAACTGTTTGTATAGGGAGAAAAGCCAGTCTGACTTTTAGGTCTATTCAGGAGCTCAGGAGATACCAGCATTGCTTGAAAGTTAGGACCTTGCCCAATGTCAGGCCACTATTGAAGGAACATTGCATCCCTCACCACATTGCTAACTCAATCAGCCTCCTCTGCACTGGTTTTGGACAGGAGGACAAGAAGATGGACTTACCTCCTTTCCAGGGGGACCAAACTGTACTTCCAGCTCAATCTATCTGCATCTTCTGTTCCTACCTAGTTCCAATTCTACAGAACAAGATGCCCTCATGCCAGCCATTCATTGGTGTCCCTCCAACTCCACTTTCCAGCCTGCTTTTTGCATGTGGCTTCCCCCTGCCCCCCCCCCATAGATTGCAGGCTCCTTGAGAGCAGGGACTATCTTTTTATCAGTTTTATTCACGCATTTTTATCCCTAGCTTTTAACACATAGCAGACACTTTTTTGTTATTGTTCAATTGTTTTGATTGTGTTTGACTTTTCATGACCTCATTTGGAATTTTCTTGGCAAAAATACTGGAGTGATTTGTCATTTCCTTCTCCAGCTCATTTTACAGGCCAATAAAGTTGAGTGACTTGCCTAGGTTCACACAGCTAGTAAGTGTCAAAGACTCGATTTGAACTCATGAACCTGAGTCTTCCTAATTCCAAACCTAGTCAGCACTCCATCCACTGCATCACCTAGCTACCCTTGTAGACATGTAATAAATGTTTATCAAATTAAATTGAATTGGATTGGGTGGGGTATTGCCATTTCCTGGGGACCTTCTTTCCCATTCTTTCCCAATGTTCATTAACATTCTAAGATGTCCAGCTTAAGATTCACAAAGCCTCTCCCCCCTCCTATGATCTTAATTGTCTTGCTCTTCTTTTGTATTGAAATATATTTGTGGGGAACTTTTTTTTAGAGGGAAGTAGTATATTTCCCTTGTGGGAAATGTTGTGGGAAAAGGTGGTTCCTCAGGAGAAATATGTGAATATTTTGTGCTTTGGGGTAGGTCAGAAAAGTTGGAAACAAACACAGGACTAGGCAGAAGTCTTGGAAACTTCTGGAAATTGACTTTCTCCTCAGGTGCAGAAGATTTCAGGGATACCTATACAAGAAAAATGACTGCTTCTACATAAGAGAGACCATGTAGATCATGGACAGCATATGCAGACATAGAGGAATTGACATGTTAAAAAAGATAGAAGTAAGACCAGCCAATCATGGATCCTAGATAGCAAGGGTCTGTGCTGAAGGAAAATATTATCTGCACAGAGTCCTGGAGAAAACAGCTAATGTTAGACAGGGCTGATGAACCAGCAATGGAAGGATGGAGAGCCTCAGTGGGGAGAAAGATCAACCAAGTATGAAACCATGTGACAGAGAAGCAGAGGAGGGGCCACAAACGAGGGACAATGAAGCCCAGAATTACAATTTGCAGGGATAAACCTGGACCAATACATTGACTCAGGTGGACTTTTCAGGTTTAAGGGGAAAGGTTGACTCTTAACTTCAAGGTATATTGTCTCATGTTATTTTACATAGGCTATCTTTTACTGTCTGTTCTTACAAGGTTTTGTATAAAAAGGAAAGCTGATGATTTATGCAGGTTTATTTTATTTACTGCTACTTGATAAAATTATTGTATCAATTAAATTTTTAGTTGAGTCTTTGGGATATTCAGTTTCCCCAGAAAATTTACCAAAGGCATATAGAGTATAAGTCTGAAGGGCTGTAGAGGTCTCTCTGAGAAGTGAGAATTGTTGTGATTTTTTTTATGGGCTTGGATAGAAATCTGTTTTCTTTTTTCCTGAGGGTTTTCTTGTCTGTATTCTATGTCTACAAAAGTTCTTTTGTGGAGTAAATAAAATTATGCATTTAAAATTTTTTAAGGCAAAGTACATGCCAAAATGTTGAAGACTTACTTTGGTAAGAAAAATGATCCAGTTTCTGACGTCTTCAGTGTTTCCTTGCAGCACAAACCAGAGATTTCAAGACAAATGAGACATCAAAGTTCTCTAGATTTTTTGGAGGTGGAGAGAGTCAGAGAGATTTTCTAAGTAGTATCCCCAGAACTGTCACTTTGTTTTCATGTCAGGAGATACCTGGACATGAGAGTGACACTGATGTAGTTTGTTGTCATTCAGTAATTTTTCAGTCTTGTCCAATTCTTTGTGATCTCATTTGGTGTTTTCTTGGCAGAGATGCTGCAGTGGTTTGCCATCTTTTTGTCCAGCTCATTTTATAGCTGAAGAAACTGAGGCAATAGTGACTTGCCCAGGGTTACACAGCTATTAAGTGACTGAGTTCATATTTGTACTAACTCTACAACACTATCCACTGTTCAACCTTTAATACAGGATTCCAAAACTGTTCCAAACCAAGAGAGATAGAAAACATATAGGACAAGAGAATCAAGATCCAAAACAATCTTGCAAGTCTAGGAAAATATATTGATTCTAAAAAGAAAAAGGTTTAATGGTAATAAATTTAAATGTAAAAGTTGGATTTAAAAAATCAAATGTAAAAGTACAGGGAAGGTGATGGAGGGAAATGATTCTGCACCAATTCATATGAAAATTATCGGAATATTTTTAGTAGATAGTAGACAGTGCAAACCTAAGTTACTCAACTCCCCAGGGCCTCAAGTAAAATCTAAGCCTCAGAATTGGAGAGTGGACCTCAGGTAACCATCTAAGGTTCAAAATTGGAGAACAAGGACCAATCTGCATTACCAGAGGTACTTTACTGACAGTGAATTCCTTACATTGCTCAGTCCCCCAAATTAATGTCCTTTTCCTTTAGAATTCAGATCAATATGATTAAATGGCATTATAATCCTTGTTTCTACTGAACTATGATTTTAAAACAAGAAATTTATTCTAGATTTACACTGAAACAAGAGGAAGCAAAATGACTCAGTGCAGAAATGCTGTTTGAAAAAATAAGAAAACAATCAAAAAGCAAAGAACAACAATATAATAAAGAAATGGAGCTAAAACAGCAACTTGAACTCTCTCTCTTTTAGAACCCTTAATCTAGAACGGAGAACAGTAAAAAGTTATCTGAAACAGGTAAATTGGAATTTAAAAGTTGATATTTCCCTGAGTGTGGAGAGGCAAATACTGTAAAGACTTTTAATCTTAAAAAAGTACTATAATATTTAAGTATAGTGTAAGAAAGTTAGGTTCAATCATTCAGAAATATTCATTCATACATAAAAAAAGAAAAATAAATCCTTTTCTTAGCATTGGAATGTAAAATTGGAATGTAAATAGCCATGAAAAAGCCATGATGGACCCCAATACTTTTCAAAATATGTTTGACAGAAGAGAAATCATTATAGTGTAGTATATAGACCTCAAATCCAGGAAGATTTTGGTTTAAGTGTTTTCTCTGAGTCATCTTGACTGTGAGATCTTAGGCAAGTAATTTGACCTGACCCTCGACCAGAGGAGTCAAACTTCCAAAAGCTGTCCACAAAACTCAGCACTTGGGTGGGTTGGTGGATATTTGACATCACTGCTCTAAGCAAATCTCTATGACTTTAGGTTCCAGAAAAGGTGACACCCTTCATTAGTAGAGGGAATTTCCTTACTTGCAATTTCTCTTGGCCAAATGACATTGAGATTCAAATACCTTTCCTGTGCCTTATATTCCACCATACCACACATCAGTCTTTCAGAAAAGTTTATTGTTCTCCAGAATGTTTAGTCCATCTGTATACAATGAAAATCACCTAAACCATTCTAAATGGAAGAAAAGTAATGTCTTGCTAGGCCGGATAACTGTTCCAAATCTATTGGATGATATTCAGTAAGAATGAATATATAAAGTCTTATGCTTACATACAAAAATCTAGTTTCACAAATATAAGTTGGGGGAAATGTAACACTATATCTGAAAAGATGTGGGCATTTTCATGAATTATAAACTTAATTTGAGTCAGTAATTTGGTAACCATAAAGCTAATTTAATTTTGGATTGCATTAAGAAAAGCATTGCTTCCAATGAGGAGGTAAACAAATGCCTCTGTACTCTGACCTTATCAGATCTCATCTTTACTATTTTGTTCATTTGTGGCTACCACAGATTACAGCATCTAGTAAGCAAGATGCCAAACAGGATGAAGAATGGAATCAAATTCATGAAATAGGAGGAACAGTAAAAAGAACTGGAAAAGTTTATCTTTGAGATCAAAAAGAGGGCCCCACGAATTGTCTTCAAGCTTTTGATGGAGACGGTCATGTGGAAGAAATATTAAGCTTGCCTCTTCTTCATCCTTTAGGATAGAACTAAATGAAAAGGATAGAAGATGCAAAAATATATATTTGGGGGGTTTATATTAGGAGGAATTTAGTAATAGAACCATCCATAAATAGAAGGAGTTGCCTTCAGAGACAGTGGCTTCCTTGATCTGTGAAAACTTCAAGCTAAGGTTGGGTAAAGTTTAGTAAGATTCAGGTAGATAATAGTGGATGTGGATTTAATTGAATAATGTTTCTTTAGAACTCAGAATTCTATCCCTGTTTCCTTTCCTCTCCTCTCCTCTCCTCTCCTCTCCTCTCCTCTCCTCTCCTCTCCTCTCCTCTCCTCTCCTCTCCTCTCCTTTCCTTTTTTGTCTTGATTTTTGCCAGGCAAAAGTGGTTAAGTGGCTTGCCCAAGGCCAAGCAGCTAGGTAATTATTACGTGTCTGAGGCCGCATTTGAACTCCGGTACTCCTGATTTCAGGGCCGGTGCTTTATCCACTGCGCCACCTAGCTGCCCCATCTTTTGTCTCCAATAACCTATTTTTATTAGATTTTTTTTTTGCTCAGCAATTATCTTTGCAATTTATTAGATTCTACATTCTACTTTAAAAGGAAATGTTTTGGGGGTGGCTAGATGGATCAGTGGATAAAGCACCGGCCCTGGAGTCAGGAGTACCTGGGTTCAAATCTGGTCTCAGACACTTAATAATTACCTAGCTACGTGGCCTTAGGAAAGCCACTTAACCCAATTTGCCTTGCAAAAACCTAAAGTATATTAAATGTTTTTACTGACTTTTGAAGAAAAATGATTAAAAATGTTATGAAATTGTTGTCTCCAGGTAGAAGAAGAGCAAAATGACATTCAAAGACAACTTTTCTATGGAACTGAGTACCAGAACTTTGCAAGACAGAATTCTGAATAATCATGTTTGGAAGCAAAAGGAAAGAAAAACAGTTGCTTCCAAAATGACTCAGAGTTTGGAGGTATTCACTTTGGTGGTTTTCAAATCTAAAAGTTGGAATTTGTGTTCTTCATTTTTGGACATATTTGTCATCCTCATTTGATCTCACTGTAAGAGACAAACAATAATATAACTGTGAACAAAATCAATGCAAGTTGGTTGTTTTGCTTTTGTCAATTCTTTTCTTTGGATTGAATGATTCCAGAGACCCAAGTGAACTACTGAAAAGAGGCCCTGGTTCTCAGTAGAGTCTCTGCCTTATCAGTTTCACTAACCCTTAAGGAGTGAAAGCAATGCAGCCAGCTAGAAGGTGACACCTCAGGCACAAACCATTTTTCTTAAGGGATTTCATCTTTTTTGCCTTTCCAGGCCAGAAATTAAGGATTTCAAAACTTGGTAATAGATTGTTCTGTATCACCTTGTTGTCTTATTTCTATTTTATGAAAGAGAAGAAATAAAATAATTGCAACAAGAATAAATTTCACTTCGATTTTTAAAATAAGATTATAAACAATACAAAGATTCATTCATTCACATTCATCATTGGTCAACATGATAAAAACACAAGGTGATCAACTGCCAAATACAGGATTTTTTTCCTTTTCTTTCTTTCTTTTCCAACAGTGATTTTAAGAAAATCATTAGGATTGTTGGCCCTCAGTAAAACTTTGGTGCCTGGGGATCAAAGTACTTCATTTATCTCAGCTATTGTTTCTTTGAATATACTTTGCTTCTTGACACCTTGGAGTTTATTTTTAATTACTAAGGAAATATCAGAATGCACGATTTTATTTTGAGTAGATTTATTGAAGGGATCTCATAGAATTGGGCTTTTAAGCTTTGTGATATAGTTTTTCTCCACCAGCCCTGAATGGGACCAAATGTTCCTGGAACAGCTTTGCGATGGAAGTGCAGCAACAACTTTTTATACTTTATCCTCAATAACTCTTTTATTATTATTTTACAATTTGATGGATTGAGTTAGGTTACCATCTATAGATGTCACTCTGGGTCTCACTTTTCTCATCCCCAAAATGATAGTTATGGACTTGATAACAACTAAAAGGGGTTCTATAGTAATGTTACAGAGTTATCAGAAAACAGATTGAGAGACTATTATAACTTTATTAGTCTGTAGCTAACATAATTGTACCATGACAGTGACTCTAATTGTTGAACAACTGCAATTCTTCAACACCTAAGAGGAAATAATCTATTGTAAAAGAATATAGATCTAGAATCTGAGGAGGCCTAAATTCAGATACTGTTTCCAACACTTACTAGGTGTGTGACAATGAGCAGGTTATTTCCATCTCCTGACCAGTGTCCTCTTCTGCAAATGAGGATAATATAAATATTTGTCTCATAAGGGTGTTGCAAGACCTAAATGAAATAATATTGGAATAGAATTTTGCAGACTTTAAAAAGACCTCTATAAATATTTGATATTGTTATTTTTATGGTAACTATAAAAAACCAGTTTGGCATAGAATGGATACAGCAAAGGCAATAAAATATGCTGAAAGGCAGACACAATTGGCAAAATATGCTGTAGTTTGTATCATATAGTGAAATGCCCATCTCTTTTGTAGACTGTGTATCTTACGTAGTCTTCTGATTGATGGAACATTTTTAAAGTCTGTTCTTTGGGAAAATTGAGTCTGACAGAAAGATGAAGTAAATGAAACTCCTTCAATTTGCTTTTTCTTTGAATATACCTTGCTTCTTGACACCTTGGTTTATTTTTAATTACTAAGGAAAAACTAGAATGCACAATTTTATTTTGAGTAGCATTTTTTTTTCTGTTTATTGTGTTTAGATTTCTGATAGCCATGGAAAAGAACTAGCTATGCTGAAAAAAGTTCATACCCTACAGGAAGAATTTACCTCCCTCAAACTGGAACTAGAAGGAATAAAATTTAAGAATCAGGGAAAAGACAATCTATGTACAAAAGAAAAAGATTTTTTAAAAGCAGAGAATGATGATCTTACAAAGGATTTAAAACTGAATGAAGAAGCATTAAAAAATAATATTCCAGTACAGTGAAAAAAATAAATGTTCTAACATCTGAAATAGCAATGTTGATGTCTAAACTGGAGATGGATAAGCAAAATAGAGATAAACTAGAGACAAAAATCAAATCATACCATTCCCGTCTGACTTCTGCTATTCGTGATCATGAACAGAGTGAAACATCGAAACTAGATCTCGAAAAATTCTTCCAGGAAGAACGAGCACAGTCACATCATTTACTGGACTGATTAACTTGTGAGTTATCTAGTCTAAGAGATAACAATGGCGTCATTTCTCAAGAACTTTGTAAGGCTAAAATTAAGATGAACAGTTTAGAAAATCAACTATGCTTTGTGCAAAATTCTCTCAGAGAAAAGACACTAGTTTTAGAAAACCCCCAGAGTGAATTAAAGCAGACCCAAAATAGAGTAAAGAAATTTCAAAATGCAGTTCAAATGGAAAAAGAAAAATTGTATCACTATCTTGTTAAACAAGAGTCCATCCAAGAAAGTTCTGCCCAAATCCACTGTGAAAATATATTGCTTCAACAAGAACTTGAAGATGTCCAACACCACGGCATCAATAAAGGAAAGATAATAAGTGAGGTTCAAGAACAGTTCAATGATCTCTTGAAAAAAGTTCGTGCTGATAAATAAAAAAAAAAATTCTTATACTAGAAAAGATAAATACCGAGTGAATCGGGGTGGCTAGGTGGCATAGTGGATAAAGCACCGTCCCTGGAGTCAGGAGTACTTGGGTTCAAATCCAGTCTCAGACACTTAATAATTACCTAGCTGTGTGGCCTTGGGCAAGCCACTTAACCCCATTTGCCTTGCAAAAAAAAAACCTAAAAAAAGAGTTAATCCATGAATGTAATCACTTAAGAGAGCTAATGTGTAAATATGAAAATGAAAAAGAAGAAAGAGAGGTAGGACTTTAATAACATTTGATAAGCATTTGTAAATTTTACAAAGATAATTAGAAATTTAAATTTTCAACAGGCAAATGATGTTGTCAACTTTTGTTATATAAATTCTGATTTGCTAGGACTTGGAAAAATAGCAAGATAAAAATCAGCCTTAGATAAGATGACTTACTTTGTTTAAAAATGTTGTGTAGTCCTTGAAATTTTAAGGGTAGCATTTTAACTTAATAATTGTGGATAGTCAATCACTTGTAAGTAAATACTGATGAATTTTAATTATACTAAAACTAAATTTAATACTACAATAGAATAAATTATTTGAAATACATAACCTAAAATTTATGTTAGAAATAATATTATTCACATTAGACATCTGAATTGAGATACTGTCAAACATAGTTACCTTTTTCATACCTATTTAAACATACTTATCAATGTGACTAGTTTTGAGCCAAACAATTTTGAACTAATGTAGAGATCTAAAACACTAAATTACATTTTCAGTGAAATTCCAAAAAACTAGCAACTGCTTTCCTTTAAAATTTAGGACAATAGACTATTGTTCTGCATTAAATATTGATTTTTTTTTCTGTGTGGTAATACTAACATTTTATAAAAATATTTTTGCCTTCCCATTAAATAATTATTATTCATCTGACTTTTTTTATTGATTTACCTAGCACTTTTTACTTAATGTCAAGTAAAATTGCAGTTTTTGGAAAAACTATTTCCTTTACTGAAGATAAATAACTTTTGTGAACTTAATAACAGTTCTCATTATCTGTGATTTCTCATATATTCAATGGGTGGTGACAAGACTGCAAACTATTTCCTGGGAAGCAACTGTATATTAAAAACTAGATTTTATTTTTAGTGCATATGATCATGTGTTTGAATCTAGTCATTTGATACTGAGATTTAGTTGTGGGTAGTAATTCAATTAATTATACCAATTTTTTTCCTATAACTATTTTACATTGCCTTCTCTTAATTTGTGTCTTTAAAGTTAACTAGACTGTAGTTAAATTTATTTTACAGGATACTTAATCTTATCTAATAAAATAGAAAATTCAAATTGTTTTTGTTTTTTTAGCTTCATTTGGTATTATGAACATGTCCTATAATTTTCTTTGCTATATACTGAAAATGAACAGAATTTTTATAGCATGTACTTATATACATGAATATTTACACATGCCAATATGTATTTGTGTTGTGTGTGTGTGTGTGTGTGTGTGTGTGTGTGCATTAGTAGATATTCCGTCTAGGTTAAGAGAATGAAATGACTTCTCTTTAGCAGTGACTTTGCACCATACTCTGTATACATAAATGAGAAAACTACCATACTTTTCTATAGATTCCTCTTTTTCTGTCCATTGACTGCCACCAAGAGTGTAATTTTTATCCTAAAAGAAAAAGGTATGGCTTTGAAGGTTTGCCAAGTACAGTAGATGTGACTAGTAGCTAGTAAACCCTTCCCCCACCTCCACCACCACATCAATCTCGTCAAGAGTTTTTACCAAGCCTCACGAGTATATCAGTGTAAATGATCATTTCTAGGGGACTCTATGAGAGGAAGGAAAACTCAACTTTTTCTTATGGATGTCTTCTTTATAAAGCCAGGTACAAAGAAATAATGTGTTTAACTTTTCTAATAAAATGGAAGGGAACAATCCCTAAAATTTCTGTCAAGTGTAGGAAGCTGTATATTCTTGCCTCTTTTGTAAATTGGATGTTTTATCCCTTATATGGTTCTGGAGGAATTATAATTCTCAAAAAGATGGTATGAAACCAAACTGAACGCATTGCTTTATAAGGAGAACACTGAGCACGAAGAAAGATGGAATTTGGTCTGTGCTGAATGGGGGGTAGGTGCTAAAGTTAAAAAGAGCTCTGGAGGCTCAGAAACTAAGTTCAAATTTTTATTTTTATTTTTATTATTATTATTATTATTATTATTATTATTATTATTATTATTATTATTACCTTGAGCAACTCATTTAGCCTCTTTTAAGCTTAGTTTTCTAACCTGAAAAATGAGGTGGTTGGATTATATATGTCCCAGAGGCATCTAGTTCAAAAATTTATGAAACTATATACTATAGAAACTAAAAATTCAAGAATTTAAGTTGCATATGCAAATACTTATATCAATTAATTTTGAATGTATACTTTAACAATGATTTATGAAATCACTAAAAGAAATATGGACATATTCTCTTAGGGTATAATGAGAAAACTTCAGCAAGAAATTACTGATTCCATAAAAAAGCAATCCATGACTGATGCTTCTCTAGAGGTTATATCACATTATCAAAATGATTTAGAAGAAAAGAAAAAACAACTACAGGAGGAAGTTGATCAATTCAAAAGTAAAGTATGTATGTAAAAATCATTAATTTGTTATTGTCAATAATTAAACGTTTTCAGTTTTAACATTTCTTTTTTTAACCAATATCATCATATATTTTCTGAACACTGTGCCTGTCATTTGAACTGACTTAGGAAAAGAAAAATAATTTCCACCATTTGTACTTTCTAATTGGAATAATCGTGGGACTCAGATAATTTTGTTTATTTGTTCTAAAAGAAGGAATGAGGTGGTTTTCTAAGTAACAATAATGATTAAATAGTTTCTATCAGCTTTATTGTCAAAAAACCCTTTACATGCATTACCTCACTTGATCTCTGTTATAAATGACTCATGAATACTTAGTCCAGGGTGATTAAAATGGTTTTTATAATGATATCTTAAGAAAATGGCATGGCTCCAAATCCCAAACTGCAAGGTCTTTTATGATGTATGAAAGGCTATGTTCCTGCTGCCTCATGCCAATCATAGCTTGGTGTCACAATCTGATTTTCATATATTGGGTCCTAACATTTCCCCTGCCCTGCTTATTATACTAATGAGTAAGAACAGCTATTACCTTGAGTATGCCCAAAGAAGAAGATCAAGAATAGCTCAACTTAAAAACAAGTGGGGCAATCTTATCTGTTTTAGATCAGATTGAGGTCAACTGCCCATAAGGCATCAATATAGGCAGACCCCTAGTTTTTATAAAATACTCTCCTCCAACTCCTCCCTTCACATTCTTGTGGAACCCCAACACCCACATATTCCTCACAATTTCTAAAACAATTTTGTGAAGTACAAATTATCTATCCAAATTACTCCTTAAATAAAAGGAAAATTGTAATAACAATAAATTGTACATGGAAAGTGAAATAGGATGGATTATCTCATTATTACCCTATAATTTATTCATCCTGATCTCATCATACCCAGTTATGCTATTCTTCTTGTTTAGTTCCTTGTACTTGCCTATCTGTGCTTTGGATTCAAGATCTATCCATTCTTCCTTGCCTTGCTTCTCTAATTCCACTTTCACCTCAAAGAACCTTTTCATTTCCCCAAAGTATTATTTTTTTGCCATAAACCTTTTTGATTTTTAAGCTATATTAATTTCAAATCTTCTGAATTACATGTTTCATCTGATATCATATGACTTAGTATTTAACTGTATATTGGTCTTATAGTGTTCACATTTATTATCAAACTATTGTTTCCTATATCTGTGTCTTTGTTCCCTAACTAGATTGTAATTACTTGAATACAAGGATTATTTATATTTCATTTCCATAAAACTTCCTTTTCACACCATGTTGCCAGTAGAATGTAAAATTACAATTGTAGTAGTAACAGTGGCAGCAGTAGTAGTAGTAATGGTAGTAGTAGTAGTAGTAGTAGTAGTAGTAGTAGTAGTAGTAGTAGTAGTAGTAGTAGTAGTAAAATAGTAGTAGATAGCAGTAGTAGAAGTGCTGGCAGTGGTGATGGTGGTGCTGGTGGTAGTGGTAGTAGTAATTAATTTTGCTAAAAAGATATTTTAGGATTGGATGAAAAAATAAAGTACATGGTTATCTATAAATAGGAGCATTTACTATCATTGGGAATCTTTTCTTTATTTTAAGCTTAAACAAGACATTTTCCATGACACTGTTAATGACCCCGAGAGAATATATTTTTTACTATTTGATACCTAACTAAATATCACTATTTACCAGACAGTTGACAAAAGTCAGTACTCTAGTCACATTTCTCATGGAGTCTCTTAAAAATCTGAATAAGAGATACCTTGTCTGTGGAGAACCTTCAAGGCTACATTTTGCTCAGCCATGTTAAATGCTTTACTAAAGTCGATAAAAAAAAAACAGAAGAGGGGGGTGGAGACAAGATGGCATGAGAGCAAGAATTTTTAAAAACTTGACTCCGAAAAAACTCCAAAAGTCATCAAATTATGTCTAGCCAAAATTTAGAGGGACAGAACCGCCAGAAAGACTAAGCAATACAAATTCCCAGTCCAAGAAAACTTAGAAAATCCATAGATAAAGTCTGTTTTACTATGACTGTGTGGGGGTGGGGTGTTGGAAAAAGTGGTAGCCCAGTGGAGTGAGAGTAAACCAACTCTAGCCTTCCAGGAACAGCCCACAGGGCTCCTGGGTCCATAGCAGAGGGGATAATTTCCAGACCACTTGGCCCAGGAGTACAGCTTGAAGGGGCAGTGAGAGAACTCTTCCTCACCAGAGTGAGTGTAAAGCCCTGGCTGGTGCTATTAGGGTCAGAGAAAATTCCTAATCTCCAAACAGACACTCCACACGATGGAGATTCAATAGCAAGTGTTTATTAAACTAGCTCAAGCTAGGGTTCCATCGTAGGACAGGGCTAGGATTCTGGAATCCTGAGTAAAGTGAGGAGAGCCCTTTGTATGGTTCAGTCGGGGAGTTCCAAGCATCTGCTGGTTGTCTTGAGATGGTGAGGCATGTCCTTATTGGATGCATATCCTCGGGGAAGTTCCCCCATTGCATGGTCTGAGAGCTGACAAGGCAAAAACTTAGGAGTGGAATTTAGGCAAAAGTTCACAGGTTTCGACATTCAGGGTCTTACAGGAATTTAGGCAAAAGTTCATAGGTTTCGACACTCTGGGTCTTACAGTGCCACCTGGAGATGACCTGCAGTGGGAACCTGTGGCAGAAACCTGTGAAGCCATCCAACACTTCCAGATCACTCAGCCCACAGACCATAAGGGGATGGGGAGAAATTGCAGTAGTCTTGTCGCTCTCCCTGCTGTTTGCCCACACTCAGATCCAGGTGGCATTCTAGGGTTCCTACTATGATAGAAGAGCAGGGATCTTCCTCACAGGTCCAGGGCAGAAGGGTATGTGCTTGTAGTCATCCACAGACCAAAGCACAGACCAGGAAAACAGTCAGAGCCTCTCATAAGACCTTGGAGTAATTAAGGTCCATGTTTGTTGGGGGCCCCCCCAACCCCCTGCAATGTCTTGGAAATGTGGTAAATCAGTTATAAGATGAGGAAATGAGAATCTGACCATAAAAGATTACTCTGGTCCCATGGAGGATCAAAATAAACACTCAGAAGATGACAAAGTCTAAGCTTCTGTAAGATAAGCAGTTAAAAAAGGGAGAGATGACTGTGTTTGAAGATAGTACTTAAGTCCTCTTCCCAACATAAACCAATACTTAGTGCAAATTTCCAGATGTTTCATACAACTACATTAAAAATTGTATTTTAGATAATTGAATAAATATAAATGATTAAAAAGCCATATCTGAATAGTAGCTTTTGGAAAGTCTGCTTTTCTTTAAAAAGCTAAAGCAAGAAGGTTCATTTTACATAATGCCCAAGTTTCACATTAACCATTTTTAACATTATCATCTTTGGTATAGTGTATTGACTTGGATTATGGAAAATTTAGTCCAATTCACCCACTGTGACTAGCTACAAGACCGTAGCATAGTTTCTTAAAACTCTTTGGCTCAGGGTAATTCTGTAGGATGTATAGTTATGCATAGCAATGATCTACATTGATGAAGTGTCTTATGTTACTGAAGTCATAAATCTTTCACATATTTCATGTATTGTGCATGTAGCCATATGAAATGAAAATGGATTGAATATAGTGGTGTTTGGAATGCAAAAATATATAGCTTTGTTTGTGGGTGCGACTATTTGATGGACCAGTGAAAACTCTGGTGACTTTTTGTACTTATTTTAGTACAGGAATCCTTATTTCAGATTTAAGTAGAAGATTGTAATTTTTTTTTGGTTTGGATTTTTTATAGGTGAAAAAATCTGAAGAACACAACATACAGTCACAACAGTCTACTAATGAGTTAGAAGACCATATACAAAAGTAAGAGTTAGTAGTTTAGTGTTCCTACTAATTATAGAGCAAGCACAAAAGAAAAATCTATAAATTGCTATAATGGATTCATACATAAGATAGAAAGCTAAAAGGTATTTCTTTTGTTCAGTGGGAGAGAGGAATAATTTACTTAGCTCTGGCTTGTTTTGAGATAAATAAATGACTGACTGACTGAGTGACTGGTTGACTGAATGAATAAATGAAAAAGCATTCCCTAAGCATTTTGCAGCCAAGTATTGTGGAAATTACTGGAGATAAAATTGCCAAAAGGCAAGTGTCTGCCCTTAAGAGGTACTTACATTCTAATAGTGGCCAGGGCTTGGGATACTTGGGTCCTCAAAGTTTCAGGGATGGTGAACAAGGCTATAGAAATTAAATTGAATTCCATACAAAATTGAACCTGTGCTAATTCATCTATTTCCCCCCTCAAGAACTAGGGTAGAAGCAGTCCAATCACATGTATTAGGGAGCCTGCCTTCTAATAATGAAAATCCAGACATCTCCTGGGGAGCTGCAAGATTCCTTCCATTAAAGACAGAACTCTGGGGTACCTAGTTTCTTGGCCTGAAATTTAACATTGTTCATAATGGGGCAGCATCCTGCCTTTCCACCCTTCAATTTTATTATTCCCTCTTTTATGACCTTGGTTCTAGTTCAGCTGAACTATTCTCTGTCCATCAAAACATTTCCTGTACTTTGCCACCTCCATCCAGTGCCTGTAATGTCCACCTATGCTGTCTATATTCATCTTCTCTGGAGTCCATTGTGAACTCTATTGTTGATAATGAATGACCTTCACCATCAAACTTTACAAAGCACTTTCTGTCTGTCTCCTAATGCTCTTATATTCCAGTTATATAAGAACACTGACCATGGCTTATCTAAATTTTGCATTCTATCACAGCCATTAGGGGTAAGCACTTAATGCTTTTTAATTGAATTGTAATCAGATTCAATTTGATGAATTGAATTGAATATAGCAATAGACTACCATCCTTGAGATATCTGATCCTCTGAGAGGTTAGAGTTCACTGCCTCAGTGGCAGAAGAGAATCTCAAATAATCAAATATATTTTCCAGGACAGTAATTCAGCTTTATTATGATTTAAGTAGGTTATTGTGGGCTTATACTGAAATTCTTGTTAAAAAATTTAGTTCTAATGTGGGGGGAAAGAGAAGGGGAAAATGCATTCCCTGTTCCAATGAGTCATTTTAAAAAGTATCTTTTGAAATCCAATTTACTTTTCAAATTAAGGACTGCCTAGATCTAAATTCATGAAAAAAAAGTTTTCATGAAACTTTGTATTTTCATCATATTAAATGATATCATTTATGTTTAGTGGGCTAGAGCATTTAATTACTTCACCAGCTAATTTACACATATCTGCATTTAAAATAATAAAAGCTGAAAATGGCATAAAACTTTTTTTAAAAAAATTTATTTCTGGTTTTATTACTGAAAAGTATCTTAGGTATTGCAGAATGACCATAATCATTTGGGGGAATACTCTACAATGAAGTGGTATAAATGAAGAACTGACAGAGATTGTACATATTTTAAAATAAGAGATGAAATTATTAGTGAGGCTACTGTTTCTTTGTTTTTATTTTCACAGAATATTGTTAGATTTAAATTTGTTGAACTCACATACTCTTTTTAGTTTTATTGCTTCTAAATGACTGAATATAATTTGAAGAAATGGGTCACAAACAATGCTTTTCAATTGCATAATATTTAAATTATGGAGTTTGACTTAATTATTCTGTTCCTTCTCACAGATTTGTATTTCTCTAATAAATAATGATTTAGAGCAATTTTTCATATGACTAAGGATTGCTTTGATTTCCTCATCTGTAAATTGCCTTTTTATAGCCTTTGACCATTTGTCAATTGGGGAATGGGTTTTTTTTTTTTTTTTGAAAATTTGGCTCAATTATCTGTATATTTTAGAAATGAGTCCTTTGTCAGAAATACTAGTTGCAAAAATTGCTTCCCAATTTACTACATTTCTTTTCATCTTCGTTACAGTGGTTTTATCTGTGCAAAAGCTTTTTAATTTAATGTAATCAAAATTATCTAGATTGTTTTTAATAATGTTCTCCATCTCTCCCTTGGTCATAAACTACTTCCTTTTCCATAGATCTCACAAGTAAACTACTCCTTGATCTTCTAGGTTGTTTATAATATTGTTTTTAATGTCTAAATTCTGTATCCATTTTGATCTTATCTTGATATAGGGTGTGAGGGGTTGTTCTAATCTAAGTTTCTTCCATACTAACATCAAATTTTCCCAACAGTTTTTATCCCAGTACCTGGACTCTTTGTGCATATCAAACAGCAGAATATTAAAATCATTTCCTGCTATTGTACCTAGTCTATTCCACTGATCCACCACTCTGTTTCTTAGCCAGTACCAGACAGTTTTGATGACATGCTTTTATAATATAACTCTAGATCTGTTAAAGTTAAGCCACCTTCGTATGCACTTTTTTTTTCCATTGAATACCTGGAAATTCTTGACTTTTTAGTTTCTCCATATGAATTTAATTAACTTTTTCTAACTCATTAATTTTTGGAAATTTTGATTGGTAGGGCAATAAATGGGTAATTTAGTTTTAGTAGAATTGTCATTTTTATTGTATTAGCTCAGCCTATCCATGAGAAGTTGATGTTTTGGGGTCTAGATTTTTATATTAAATTTTTTTCTCTATTAACATTATACAATTCATATCACAGAAAATCTCTTAATAAATTGTACTAAAAGTGCTTTTCAAATACTTGAAACCATTGTCAAGTGGGAGAAATATTAGACTTGTGAACAAAAATTGCAAAGACACAAATTTAGATTTGATATAAAGAAAAACTTTCTGACAACTATAATGATTCCAAAAGAAATAGGCTGATTCAAAAAATTAAATGCTGGAAATTCTTTTAGCATCAATAATTCACAAGGCCTCTTAGAAGTTCTGAGCTCTGACTTCTTCTGTAATCCTAAAAATGAAAAAAAATCTTCCCAAATGAATGACTTAAATAGCAGGAAATAATGTGAAGAGCAGTACTCTTTATGAGAGTTTAAAATGATGAAAAACAAATACATTGACAGGTTTAGTACAAGGTAATCATTATTAATATTTCAAAATTTCATAATATAACCAGAGTTAAATGGTTAGGACATTCTCTCTAAAAACAGAATTTGAACTGGTTTGACTGAGGTCACTAGTGTTTTTTCAGTCCACCATTCCAATGCAGTATGTCCCTATACGTTGCTTTTCTATTTTAGGGAAAGAAAGTTTTTTCCCCCTGCTGGTAGAATAGTATGTACTAGATTGACTAATAGTATCTGAAGTTACTACTTTTTTTAAGATTATAATATTTGATGATATTGAAACATTTTCCCAACTCTTAATATTTTATACCATGATGCATCAATGGAAAATGTTAAAGCGGTTTCAAAAATACATGTAAATAGGGTGAAAAACAAATGAAGCGCTTTTTAAACCCAAAAGTGTTAAGTGTTAGCCACTAGTAGTACTATTTTCTTTTCCTATAGTGATAAGTGGCTTAAAATCATCCATCTTACTGTCATTAAGTTTCCTAGTTGAGGTCTGTGTCTGCATTTCTCATCAATATTTACTCAAAAGAATTTACTACTTAACATTTATTGAGTTATTTACCCTTTGGAACCTAGGATTATCACACTTTTTAACTCAACCCTTTTTTTCAGTTAGTCATCTAATGCCTGGGCTGAAAGAAAACAGGTAGGAAGCAGCTGGGGAGCAGAAAGAGGGCCATTACACAATAGAACCTTTGATAAATGTTGTATATTCCTTGGGGACTATCACCAGAGTTTTGTAGATGTAAAAGACTATTTTCTCTGGCTTTGTAATTGAACATCTCACCTTTCAAATTAGTATAAATTCATTTGTGTCTATCACCATAGAATCGGTGTGCTCATTAGAATGATAAAAAGTAATCTCATTTTTCCCCAAATTCCTCTTAAGGAATTTTTTAATTTTGCTATAGACCTAACATGACTTAAGAAAAATTTGCTGATATCTAGTATCAACTTTATTGATATATCTGCTCACTGTCTAGAAGTGAGGTGGAAGCTAAAATTTCTGGGTGGAAAAGACACTTGAAAAAATTAGAGAACACAAAAGTCAATAAAGAATCCAGTGATATATGCAGCTTATGCAGACTGAGAGTAAGTAATAAAATTTCATAATCTCTTCTTTCACGTTTAACTTTGTTTTTGATTTGTAAATTTCCCTAAATAACCATTTTAGGAAATGCATTGTGTAGCTATATTGCAAGGAGAATTATAAATTTTATTATGGCTTGATTAAACCTAAATTAATCTTAATAGTTTTAAATTATTGAAAGACCTTTCTTTTACTTGTGTAATTTACTAACCTGATATTTTATACAAACAGGTTGAAGACCTTACACAACATTTAGAAGCAGCAACTTCAAAATGTTCACAGTTGGAATCAGCAAATCAAAGTCTTCAAGGACAGTCAATTTCTATGAAAATGTTGCAAAAGAAATGCGACAAGATGGAAAAAAAAAACAAAAGAAAGCTGGAAGAAGAAATAGTTAATCTTAAGCATCATTTACAAACTAATAACCTGGAACATAGTGAAACAAAACATTATAAACATGAGATTGAAGAACAAGCATGACAGGAGATTGTAGAAAAACTAAAACAAGTTAACCTAGTTCTACAGGTTGTTTTTATCACTACTATGTTTCTTAAAATATTACTAATTGAAGGGAAAAATCAGTTTACCCATTTTATAAGATCATTTCAAATACTAACCATCCAAGGCCTGATTGACCGATCCATGTACTTTACTGATTATTGGCAGCTGTAATTCCAGGAACTAGCCATTCCAGGAACTGTTTATCCTCGAAAGAAGTTGGCTACCTCCTTCAGGATAAACAATTTAATTAAGAATATGCCGTTTACGAGTACATGACCTTCAGCCGGTCAAACAATCTACAGATGGTTTTTTTAAATTTATTACTGAATACTGGAACTTAGCCCAAGCCTTGGCTTTATGCCTTCTTTGTCCTCTAATGTATAAAAATCACTTTCGGGTTGAAAAACACCGAAGCCTCTCCCATGGAGCTGACGAGTTGCCTGGGATTCTCCCCTTCGGATCTCACGCTGAACTGATCCGGGGCTTCCCCAGCACTGACTTTGAGAGATGGTGTTCCCCAGAAGTGGTGATGTTTTGTTTTTCTTTTTCTTTTTCCTCTATCTTAATAATTATTGAAATAGTTTTAATACTCTGTGTAATTTTGTATTGTTTGTGTCAGTGTCGTTTGTCTTATTTTCCTATTCCTTGTTTAGTTTAATGAATCCCTATTAAAATTTGTTGTATGAGAGTGTCATTTTGTGGGAGCAGATCCACGAACACTTAAAATCACATTACACTAATCTAAATGAAAGCTTA
Organism: Macrotis lagotis; assembly: GCF_037893015.1. Lineage (NCBI taxonomy): Eukaryota > Metazoa > Chordata > Mammalia > Peramelemorphia > Peramelidae > Macrotis > Macrotis lagotis. The sequence goes on along the minus strand of NC_133661.1, from coordinate 279,186,521 downwards.
GAAGTTTTTTTCTTTTTAAAATTCAGAATATCTTTTTCAATTTCTCCCTTTGCAACCCTTTCTGTGGTTTTAAAAAAAGAAAATTATAGTCTATGAAATCATGAGTAAAAATAACTATATATACCATCATTTCAGTGTTTCAGTGTAATTGCCATAATTAAAATAAAATTGAAGGTTTGTTTTTAATTCACCAAGTATTTTAATTGTAACAAGGTATTTTGGAAGATTGAGTTAAAAGCTTTTTAGAATTATACCTTTTGCTTTTATAACAATCTAATTATATTAGCACAGAGATAAGAAGCCATGACTAGCATCCAATGGAGAATTTGTTTTTTTAAGTTGAAATTTAAATCAGCTGACTTTGATTGTATTTTTGATGTAGAATCTACTTTTAGAAATTCAGACTTGTCTTCTGAATCAATGATTAAAATTAAAATGGAACTTTACAGAAAATGTTAAGAAACATACTTTTCAGGACTGAATTGTGAATTTTTAACACCATTTTTTTTTGTTTTTCATTGCTTTAGACACAAGCAGCATCCCAAGAGATCTTGGAACAACTAAGAGAGAATAGAAACGCTTCAATAAGAAATCAGATGGAGCATCGAATTAGAGATCTGGAATCTGAACTCTCTAAAATAAAAAACTCCCCTCAAGATTCTACTAAAGCAGAACTAGAGAGACACAAACAACTTTATTCTGAAGAATTAAAAATTAGAAATGGTTGTTAAACAAATTGGAGAGGTAAGCCCAAATACAGATATTAGGACAAGAATACTTAAACTCAACACTTTACCTTTTACGTTTTCCATTTTGAATTTAAATCCTTAAAGGACATATCTATGACTTCATTGAGAAATGGTAGTAAACTGTAGAGATTGTACTTTTATAAATATTAGTAAATGAGATATTTTTAAAATATTAACCAAGGAAAAAAGAATTCCGTTGGACACTAGAAAGACAATAGTCTGACTGTAGAGAATCTGCCTTCAAATCTTACCTCTGATGCTTACTACTGTATATATAAACTCAAGCAAGCTTCTTATGTCCCTTAAGCCTCAATCTATGACCCTTTGAAAATTATGTGTTTCTCAGCCTGCCTTATTTATATGCTAATTATTTCTTTTTGCAGATGATTCCTGCCAGCCTGCGCGCCAAGCCTGCTGGGAAATGTAGTCCTAGCCAACTTCCTGTCCGAGATTCACGAGCCCTTTCGGGTGAACTTTGACCCGCTGTCCTGGACCTTTGTCACAACCCGCCCCTTCCGCGTTTAAGGGGAACTCCTCACAGCTTGGGAGTGGACGAAAGCTGCCCAGCAGGCTCGAAAAAATAATGAGAAGTGGTCAGTGATTAAAGATTCAACTTAAAAGTGTACAATGAAAAAGAAATAATGTAGCATATAAATACTGCACATTTTTAATGGAGATTGGTTGTTGCACTGCAGAAGACATTTAAAAGATGGGAAAAGGGGCAGCTGGACTCAGGAGGACTTGAGTTCAAATGTGACCTCAGACGCTTTCTGATTACCTAACTGTGTTGCCTTGGACAAGCCACGTAACCCCATTGCCTTGCAAAAAAAAAGTGTAAAAATGAGAAAACAGCTATAGAGATGTTGCCCGATTCACAAGGAAAATAAGTATCTCAGGGTTCAAACCTTGCTCCTTGAGCCCCAGGACCCTCTTTATTCCACAAGGCCACTATGATCCTTGCCCTCATCCCACCTCACCCAGGAAACCTCTTCAAAGAAGATAACATTCTGATGGTACTCATGAAGGCAGCTCATGTTTGTTTAAAGAATTGGAGATTGGAGCAGCTATGGGCACAGTGGATGGAGCACTGACCCTGGAGTCAGGAGGACCTGAGTTCAAATGTGACCTCCAAACACTGTAATTGCCTGGTTGTGTGGCCTTGGACGAGTCACTTTACCCCATTGCCCTAAATGCATAAAAAATTTTTAGGTTTTTGCATGGCAAATGGGGTTGGTTGGCTTGCCCAGGGCCACACAGCGAGGTAGTTAGTGAGTGTCTGAGACCAGATTTGAACCCAGGTACCTCCTGACTCCAGGGCCAGTGCTTTATCCACTGCGCCACCTAGCCACCCCAAAAAAGTTTTTTTTAAAGAATTAGAAATTGTACACTGGATGGAGCACGGGCCATGGAGTCAGGAGTACCTGAGTTCAGATCTGACCTGACACTTGGTAATTGCCTGGCTCTGTGGGCTTGGGCAAGCCACTTGGTGCCATTGCCTTGCAAAAAAAAGCACCTAAGAAAAAAGAATTGGAAATCGAGGGAAAGCCCATCAATTGGTAAATAGTTGAACAAATTATAATGATCATAATGCTTTCAGATTAAACCTAGAAGGAATTAAATGAGCTGATATAAAGTGAAGTGAGCAGAACCAGGAGAACATTGCATTTAACATTGTAGTCACTGCTGCTTAAGTTGGGTTCTGCGTATGAGGAATCATTCAGATTCAGGAAAGCAAGGGTAGAAATAAAACAAAAATTTATTAAATAAGTTACAAGACATAGGAAGGGAGAGGGAGAGAGGGGGAGATAGAGATGGAGATAAAGAACAGCCAAGCAGCAGTGGCTGGGCCACAGGTCAGAGAAGACTGGCCACCCAGAGCTGGAGTCCAATCCCGGTTTTTATGTCTTGCCTCTCATCCAGAGCACAAAAGGCGAACTCCCTTTTCACATACTGGACCAGGAATTAGGTAGAGAGTGAATCCAAATTTTACATTAAACAATTAGTGATACATCAAGAATGGGGGGTATCCACCCAAGCAGCCTTTAAGATTACAGATTGTTCCTGTTACAATCATAATTCTCTACTTCTAACCAATTTACACCTCAAGAGTAAGTGTTAGTCAATGTAAGTCTCCACCCAAATTCTACATTCACAATTCTCTTCATCTTTCCCCTGCATTAATATGACTTATTTTTCTCTGGTGGGATTAGTGGGAACTTGGCCGTTGTTGAACAAATAAAATTAGTCACATATCTGGGTGATTAATTATCTAGAAACAGTTGAGTTAAAGAGAAAGGTGGAAATCATGAAAAATATAATATCTGTTTGCCTTAGTTTCATCCATTTTAGAAACAGGAATAATAACAACAGCCACTCACAGGACTATTGACAGGATGGAATGAAATAATATCAGTAAATACTATCTGTGTCCTTACCACTGTGTAGTACATAGCAGGTGAAAATTCTGAGTTCTTTCCTGTCCTGTATGATGACTTACTAAATACTTTTGTTGCAGGGAAACCTGGGCATGGGATTGGTGAGATCAGTTGGAGGCAAACTTTCTTTGCATTGTAAAGAGTATCTTCCTTGTCCATCCACACCGGAGGGCCTGACCTTCAGCCTGACTTGGATTGCATTGTTTTGTGGGGGGGCAACCAGGAAGCACAGACCCTGGAAGACTACCTAAAAGAGAACCCTCAAAAGGTAAAATAAACAATGAGGGACTTGGTCATTCCCATGGACTCTGGGAGAGAATTTCAGGAGATCCAGGGTGGGGTTTTGTTCTCTTTTACTTTCCAATCTCTTGGCCAACTGGCCAACTGGCCTGGCCAATTCAATCAGCAATCCCTGTGGTCTTTTTAAACTCTTTTTTAACTTTCCCATTACTTTCTTAATATGCTGTAACTTCCTCTGATAAATTTCTATTTTCTTTCCAAAAAAATAAATAAAATAAAATATTTTTGACTCCATTTCTAATATATGTACCAGTCTGTTAACTTCTCAGATATGGTCATATCTGATTTTCCACAATTTATGTATCCTTCACAAGTGGCATTCATATAAGGATTCTTTAAATTGCATATTTTTTTATCCGACCAATACTTACTCTTTGCCTCATCTGGTTTATTTTACCTTGCTAATAGCATCTTAACACTTAAAATGTAGTCTTCTTTTGGCAAGGCATTGGCGTTAAGTGGGGCAGCTAGGTGGCACAGTGGATAGAGCACAGTCCCTGGAGTCAGGAGGACCTGAGTTCAAATCCAACCACAGACCCTAAATAATTACCTAGCTGTGTGGCCTTGGGCAATCCACTTAACCCCATTTGCCTTATAAAAATCCTAAAAAAAAATAAGACAATTGCTGAAAATTTCTAAGAAAAAGATCATGAAAGTAATATCCATGTAAAAATTTTTGAAAATCAATGTGTCATGTTGGAGACGTTAACTGTGAGGCTAGAATAGTAACTTGAAGAGCAACTTGAAGATCAGTTGAGTCTGGAGGTCATTCATATAACTATAATTTTAAGGAAGGTATTTTTAGTTTTTAGTATTTTTAGGTTTTTTTATAATTTTTTTTGGAAGGCAAATGGGGATAAGGTATTTTTAGCTTAATGAATAGAAGACTCACATGACACCTGAAAGTTGTTACCAGACATGTGAAGGACTATTATGCACGAAAGCGATCCTATTTGTTAGTTAGTCTAAAATCTGGAACAATGGAAATTTTAAGCAAATAGACATAAGTTTGATGTCATGAAATCTTTGTAACAATTAGAGTCATTTCTAAATGGAATGGGTGGTTTAGGGAATGATGTGTTTCCCCTTGTTTCAATCAAAGGTTTGATAACTATTTATTGGATATATTGTAATTTTACTGTTGAATCATTTTTTCAGTCATATCTGACTTCATAATTGCATTTGGAGCTTTTTTAGCAAAGATATTGAAGTGATTCACTTCCTTCTCTACTGCCGAGGAAACTGAGGTGAGCAGGGTTAAGTGACTTGCCCAGTATCAATTAGCTAATAGAGATCAGATTTAAATTAAGGAGGATGGACCTTCTGACTCCAGGACCTGCACTCTAATCACTGAGTCATCTATCTGCCCCACATTGCATTAGGAATAAGTTAAACTAAAAGGCTGCCAAGATGCTGTTCAATTCTAATATTCTGTAATTTTGAAATTCTATGGTGAACTACTACCCTCTGGTGTTATTTGATTTTTCTGAGTCTCCAGAGAATTACAAAGTAGAATTAAGAATAAAAAGATATTGATTAAAAACATAATACATTTTAGAAAAAATGCTATTAAAATTATTTTAGGTTGAATTAACATATTTAAAAAGGAAATTTCAGTAAATCTGTAAACTCCTCATCTGTTTGGATTTATTTCCACCTGGTTTTCTGTATATTTCTTACTCATGTTCTGCCTTAGATCCTCTAATGAGTAGTAATGTCATATTCTGGAGGTCTTTGTGAGATCTTTTTTTATTTTATGAGGACTAAAGTGACACCTTAAGATATGCCATTAATTCTCCTTTTTTCTTGTTCAGTGACCTATTCCGAGCATATATCTCCTCAGGTATATATTTCATAAAGTTTATACTCATCATTCCTTATTGGAAATGTGATGTACCTGCTGATATCCACTATTATCTTTTCAGTCACCCATAACTTGAATTTTTTATGATTTCTTCTAAGATTCATAAATAATCAGTACCACTAGAAAGATGAGTTGAAAGATGAGCTGGAAGGCAGATAATTATTTAAAGCACATCATCACAACTTCTTTTGTTTTGTTTTGTTTTTAGGATTTATCAAAAAAAGTAACTTGATCTTTGCATTTGCATTAAAAACCATTAGAATGTGAACTATTTCAGGGCACAGAATTGCCTGTCTCTCTTTTTTGTGTTCCCAGACTATGTACTTAATAAATATGTATTGTCAGACTGACTCTTTATTGAAAGAAGGTGCCCCTTAATACCAGCTTTGGTCTACTGAATAAAATGCTATTTTGAATCACCAACTCATGGGATTTTTGTATAATCTAAATTTCTTATTCATTTGTTTTTGCAAATTTGTCATTTGGCTGTAGCATATTCTTTGTGCAAGTTCATTTCCTTAATGCAGCAAAGTCAGGAAAGCATCACACACAGGAATTTATGCTATGGAGCAAGCCTTGGAATCCTGGGAATGGGAGAAAGCCTTCAGGAACAGGTCATGCCTTTCTTCTGTCCTAAAAGACCTCAGCAGCAGAAAGAAACAACAAAAAACAATAATGTGAAGAAATTTTGATTGAATACAAGAGATCTTAAAATAGTGATAAATTTCATAGATGACAATAAAAAAGGGAAATCTTCAACACTAGTTGAAGTCTTTAGAAGCATTAGAGATTTGATGAGAGAGACATAGAGCTATGATTTCATTGATGTAGTAACTGCCCAGTTATATTTATATTTTATTCTTATAAAGATTTTCTCAAGTTTAAAATGTATGCATATGTATCTGTAGTAAACATTGTCCTTCCAGTGGATATTTCTGAATGTAACAATATTGTCTGAATTTTTATCTAATCTTTTATTATCTTCTCCTTTATTCCAAAACTTATGAAATGACTCCTCAGTGCTTTCTTAATTATATCACAAGCCGATTACTTCATATTTGATCTGGTTTCAGAAATCATCTTCAATGCCATTTCTACATATTCTTCTTGGGATCTAAGGTGTTAAAATGCAGTTATGGTGACTTGAGCAAATAATAATAAAATATACATTGATGTATAAATATTGAAAATAAGTTCCATTTTATGATATATCTTCAGTCAATTTCATTTGTAAATACTTATGAATTCAATGGAATAATTTAGATGTAGAAGAGATCTTACAGTTCATCAAGTCAGTTATATCTTTACCCCCACTTTACAGATGAGAAAAGCAAGGCACAAAGAAGTTCATTGACTTACCCAGGACCACAGAAATAGGAAGTATTTCAAGCAGGATTTGAATTCAGTTCGTTCGGAATCCATGTCCAATATCTTAGCCTTTTTGCCTTATTGCCTTTCCAGAAACCTTAACTGAATTTCATAAATAAAGTTTTCATAATTTTGTTTCTTCTTTTCACAGTTGTATGAGTCTTCCTCAGCATTTTACAATTGAACTTATGTTCTGCATCAGGTTGTCTTCCTTGCCTCCTAGCTGTAGTAGTGAACGTAAAAGTGTATGGTGGCTAAAGTAGTTTCTTGGCTCTTGTGACCCCATTGAGCTGCTTGTTTTTTATCATTTGATCATGATTATCACCATTTCCCACAAAAAATGTTAATGTCTTTGCCGTTTTCCATTTCTGATTTTTTTTCTGATACTTATTTCCACTTCTGTCTTTTAATAACCAATTGCAATTATTGTCATTTTTTTCTTTGGTACTTACCATCTAACTCTTCAGGAAGAACATATTCAGGAGAGGCATATAGCAGAAAAACATAGATTCCCAATAATCTAAATTTCTTTTTGAAAACGTGGTCTATCTTTTCCAGAATACTTTCTGGAATCCTCACCAGTTGCCATCTTGTTTTTAAGCACTAAACATCAAAATAAGTTTTGACTTTTCATGACTTCATTTGCTTCAATAGATAGAGGCATGGAGATTACAATTACCTTCATGGTTGTGGTCTCATAATAAACCTAATAAACATTGCAAAATGATACAATCAAATACCATGAAGAGCACTGGTTCTTATTACTTTGTTACACAGTGAAAGCAATTGTAATCTGTCCTTCTAAGTCATCCTTCAGTCTAACTACTACCTTGTTTTTTCTATTAGCTTATTTCAGTAGCATCAATATGGATGTTATTGATTTCGTAGAATCGCATGACATTTTATCATTCATTTAATATTAAAATCCTCAATAGTTAATATTTCTAAAATAAGTAAAACAATGTTTGACTCTTGCCACCATGTCCATTTTCTAGAGGAGGGATGCTATATTTTCTTTATTTCATGGGTTACCTTTCATGGGTTAGACCACTGTCAGTGGTCAAGGTATTTACCAAGGGATCCCTATGTATTTAACTAAGTTTGTCATTCAGTAATTGAACAAGATTTTCTTAAGCACCTACACTTTAGTAGGCATTATACTTGCTCTAGGGAGAGAAAAAAAGGATAAAACAGTCCCTACTCTGAAAGAGCTTACATTCCATTGTGGTTTAAAAACAAAGCAAACACAGCAACCTATATAAATCTAAGGAAAAAGCAAAATGATTACAAATGAATACAAAGTAATTTGGTTGTATATACAACTTGTATATACTTCTGAAAGACCCAGGGAAGTTGGCATTATCTCTCCAGCATGGGAGAATGCCATTGTAAATTCCTGGAGACGGGAGATGGAAAGTCTTTATAAGGAACAACAGAAAGTCTAATTTGCTTGGAACTTAAAGAAATAATATACAGTAAGCCAGAAAACGTATGCTGAAGCCAGATGCCCAAGAGCAGTTTTTTTACCCCAGAATACATGAAACTTTTCACTTGTGGTAGAAACTACTAGATTGTGTATTCCATGGGCATAAGCTTTCAATACCACCGAGTCAGCTCCTTGTCACAGTGAGAGCTCAGGAAAATATTTCTCTGTTAACAGGTTGGAAACACAGTCACTGTCATGAACTGTCATGCAGCAAATGACTCCTTATAGCTCTTAATTACCTTTGACCCCTTGTAGCCCTCAGTTCTTGTCTTTGAAAGTCTTCCTGACTTCCCACAATGTTAGACAGATGTATATCCTCCTCTTACCTGTGGTGTTATGAAGGCCCTCTCAACCACTTCTACTACCCACTACAACCACTACTATAACTCAGACTTATACCATTCTCTGACCCCAAAATAAAGCTATTCCCATTTCCATGTCCACAGAAGGGCCAAGGTCACTATCTTAGAGCTTGTAGCTGAAAATGCTTAGCAAAGGGATATTTAATTCTTCGATTTTGTGAAATTTTTGTATAATGTGATCAGATTCAACAAATTCAATAGGTACTTGGGGCATTTCTAGCAGACCCGTTCTCCACAGCACAATATTGCAACAATTTTCACAAACTGCATGTGGGGAACATCAAAAATGACTTCAGGGATGGCTAGGTGGTGCAATGGATAGAGCACTGACTCTGGGGTCAGGAGTACCTGAATTCAAATACGGCCTCAGACACTTAGTAATAACCTAGCTGTGTGGCCTTCGGTAAGCCACATAACTCCATTTGTCTTGCAAAAACCTTAACACTCTCTCTCTCTCTCTCTCTCCTCTCTCTCTCTCTCTCTGTCTCTCTCTCTCTCTCTCTCTCCCTTGATATATATATATATATATATATATATATATATATATATATATATACACATACATACATATGGTTAATTGACTTTTTCAACATCCCCTTGGATAGAATAGAATCTCCTAAAAAACTCAGTTCAGCAAATGGAGCATCCATTACAACATCTTCCTTGGACAGTTCATTAACTGAGGAAGATAGAAAGATGGTGAAATCATACAAAGTATATGTTGGGGAAGAGTTTCAAAGTCTTCAAGAAAAGATGACATGGGTAAAAATATGACACAAATTAGCATAGGGTATTACGAAAGTAAAGTTCAAATGGAGGGCCAAGTTTGTCTGAAAGATCAGGGGTAGTTGTTTGGAGAATTTAGCATTTAATGTGGTCCTTGTAAAAAATCCAGATGATTTTTACTTGGTAAAAGTATGATGAAGCAGGAGGGGTATCTAACTGTCTCAGAGCAGGGAGGCTAACAATACTGGTCTTGGTGCTAGTTTAATCTCTCCTTGGATAGGCGCCCTGACTCTGGGACTCTGGTGAAGTCACTCACCCTCTATCTGCCTCGGTTTCTTCTTTCTTTTTTTATGTTTTTGCAAGGCAAATGGGGTTAAGTGGCTTGCCCAAGGCCACACAGCTAGGTAATTATAAAGTGTTTTAGCCCGGATTTGAACCCAGGTACTCCTGACTCCAGGGCCGGTGCTTTAGCTACTATGCCTCCTAGCCACCCCTGGTTTCTTCTTTAAAATGAGACGACTCTATGAGGCAGCTAGGTGGCGCAGTAGATAGTGCACCAGCTCTGGATTCAGGAGGACCTGAGTTCAAATGTGGTCTCAGACATTTAATAATTCCCTAGCTCTGTGGTCTTAGGCAAGTCACTTTACCCCATTGCCTTACAAAAGCCTAAAAAAAATGTCTTCAGCCAGTTCTTATACCATCTCTCATTATGAAGCTCTCTGTATAGGACTTTGAGTTCAGAAGTAGGGATACACACAAGGCTAAGCAGAACCCAAGGAGCCTGTGACAAACTACACCAACTTTGACCTTGATACCTTCATCTCTTCAGTGTGATCTGTCCTAACTTGATCACATATTGCATATTGAAGATTGGAAACAGGATCACGTAAACTGTAATTTTTAAAAAAAATGTGGAACAGTCTCTTCACCTTCTATTTATATTTTTTTGATGTAAGACCTGGTGAGATTCATCTACTTAACTATGCCAGGAGATGATTTGGTATAAGACAATACATATTGGTTCCTTCTTTCCTAAAAACTGAAACATGGCAGCTCAAATGGCCATTGAAGATGTAGGTCAGTCTAGATGAACAGATGTGTTTGGGAGATAACAAAATATTAATCTTCCAGGTTTGAAAGTATCTGGAAGCATACTCCTAAAGTATATGAAAAATTAAGCAAACCAGTTAAGGGCATTCCCTGATGTTGAAAACGGATCAAAATTAGGTCTCTGTCACTGATTACTGTGTAACCCTGGATTAGTATCTTGATTTTAAATACAATTATCCTTCAAACTCTTCCCAACACAGTTTTGATATTTTGCAGGTCAGTATTAGGAATTTAATGGGAATGTGCATGTGGGGGGGTGGAATTTTTCAAAAGTTATAGAAGATATATGGATGCCAGCCAATGACATAGAACCTATAATTACATAACCTAAATTTTTCAATAAGGTATAATCTATGCACTCCATAAAAGAAAGAAAGAAAAAAATTCAGGCTTTTTCTCTGGTATGAAGGCAAAATATTTTACAAGAAATTTTCAGATCATGGGGGTGCTGCCCTCCTAACCCCTGCACTGGGGCAGAGATAACTGTACTTTGCTATATTTAGTCTCTTTAAATTATGCATAATTCATAGATAGTTAGAGACCTGTCTATAGATAGATAAATATAGATGCATTTATTGTTTTCCTATTACAATATGAACTTTTCAGACACAAGCATTTATTAAGTACTTAGCTCACAATGTACTAGATACTGTGCAAATAGGAATCATTTAAGTTGTTTGGCTTTTTTTTTAACATTCTCTATTCCCTAATATGGTTCCTCTAGATTCAGAGTAGACATTCATAAATTATAGATTGAATGTTTTATCATGACCTCTGTGTTCTCCTCTGTAAAATAAGATTATAATGACCTGACCTCTAAAGTTACCTTATAGTTCTATAATAATATACTGGTACTGGCTAAATTTGTTACTGCATTCTTTTGGGATGTAGGTATAATAATGCATTCATAAGAAATAATTATTTCATATCTATTTTTATAATTGCTTTGTAATCATTATAGTGGTCTCTTTAAGTGCTAAGGATATTTTATATTTTAAAATGATCTTTAGAAGACCCTATGTAGTGATGATCCTATACTAAATTTGCTTAAAGAAAATTATATTCAAAATCTGAGACATGAATACCAGTTTAACAAAATTCAAATTTCTTTGCATATAGTCAATTGTAATAAGCTGATGATTCTGATAATAATCTTATTGTGTTAGACCAATACATTATCTATTTAATGACTAATGATCTAAGCTAGTATCTAAATTTATTAATCATTTCTTTGTTTGCAACAGTTTAAAACCTTTTTTGAGTTCTGTGTATTATCTTAAGTTCATTATTCCTCATTCACTTTATTGTTCTGAATTTTATTTCAATGTTATTTCAGTTGCAGCAGGAATTAGAAGAGAGTATAGCCAAGGCAGGCACGTCCAAACTATTTATAAATAAAATGCTTAGTTTGATGTTATAATTAATTTTATATGCATGAAAAACTCCCACAGATGTCAGCCATTATTATTATCCTTAAGATATTGGTTGATTTTAGAGCAGCTCATCAAATTATTCTTATAATATTTCTATTTGCCCTCTGGAGTAGAAGTAAGTACATAAACTACAATTATAATTTTGTTCATACTGGTCAGTTTCTTTACACTCAAGTTGATTTCTATTTTTCTTATGTTCATTATTTTATTTGTCTATTTGTAGAAAATGTAAATAACACTTTCTTTTAGTTCATTACTTCTTTTATTTTTTTGTTAAATTTATAACTAAATTGTTGATATAAATATTGTTCTTTCAGTACTATTTATTACTAGACAAAATTGTAATTTAAGACCGCTAGTTAAATTGATATTTGTAGATGGTTTGGGAAATGTGGAATTGGTTTTGATTTGAGCTTCAAAACAAACCTGCGTGGTATGTGACTTTCAGGAAAGCTTGAGTTTAAGACCTCCTTTTGATACAAATTGCATATGGAACCATGGACAAATCATTTAACTTCAGTGACCAAGAAACTTTAAAGACTAAGGTGGACCTATAACCATTGTTATGATTCTCACACCCATAATTTAACATGACTAATTTTGAATACCTAGGGGGAAAAACATCACACACACACACACACACACACACACACACACACACACACACAGACAATATAAATTGTTTTTTTCCATCTTTTCCCCCAGTTAATGTTGGAACTGAATCTACATCTTGTAGGGCTTCTCCATTAGGATCAACTGAAGAATCCTCAAGCTTACCAAATCTGAAGCAGGGTCCAGTTTCCAGAGCAACTCAGGAATACATAGACATTTTAAAGAAAAAGTACTTGATTTAAAGGAAGAAATAATGTACATCTATCAAATAAAATGAATACTACACTTTCCATTAAATATATAAATGTGAAATGTGTTTTGTCATAAGTTTTAATATGTAGTAATATGTATGTGAAAAATATTTTATAATTCTTTATTAAAAGCTTTGTTTCATTATTTCTGTAAAACTGGTCCCAAATTATTAGTTGTAGGTGGTCTAGAATCCGTTAAATTGTTTATAATACTTTAGCTATCTATCTATCTTTAAAGGTTGTACTGTGTTTTCTATATAATATTATTTTATGTTGGCCTAAGCCTTTAGCAAATTTAGGTAAAATTATTTTGATATATTGATGCTATTTCTACTCTCAGAATTTGAATTTATCTGTAACAGTGCTGTAAAATTTATAGATTTGTTTTTTAAATTGAAATTTGTTATTTTAGGCTACAATGCACTTAAACATTTTTGTTTTTAAACTTAATCAAATACATTTTAGTTTTGAAATTATATATATATATATATATATATAATAGTGCATGCAAAATTTCTATATCTGTAGCTAATTCCTTTATTCCTCCCCTTATCCCTATTCACCTCATTGAAAAAATAAAAGAGTAATCCTTCATGACAAATATGCATAGGCAAGGAAAACAAATTTTCTCTCTGAATATATACAAAAATATAGAGTGTTCCAAAAGTCATGATACATTTTAGGCTTTAATTACTTGAAGTATGAATGTTATAAATTTTTGAAAAACATAATTTGGAAGTTTTGTTATTTAAATTTTAAAATTATTTAGTTTTGTCAATTTTGAATAAACAATATAAATTTTAACAAGACAAAGCACTCTGACACTGTATTTTTCTATATATAAATTTATATATATATATATATATATAAATTGGGATTATATAATGTAATATTTACATACATATAAATATGTATGGGAAAATTTTAAATATATATTTTCTATATATAAAGTGCAACAGTTTCTGAATGAAGACTTTCTCAAACTGGTGATCTGTCAAAAGAGATCTTCTCCCTTAGCCACTTTTGTTATGTCTACATTATGAACATGTATTGGGCAAAAACTCTTACAGAATTGATTAAGCTGGGGAATAAAGGAAGAATCCAGGTTGATTCTATTAAATTTCTAGTCCAGTAGGACCTTATTGATAAGTATTTGTTCAATGAAGAAACAACTAAAGGAAGCCTACCAGGCATCAGTTTTCCTATCTTTCGACTTGAAATACAGGCCAGAGATGGGCTGCATCTTTGACCCTTTCTTTGTCCTTTTAGGGGTTCTGCCCAGTTGACCCTAGATTCAGGGACAGGTTTTCTCATACTTCACATCGTGTGTGTGTGTGTGTGTGTGTGTGTGTGTGTGTGTGTGTGTGTGTATTTTCACACAGCAAAACTCAAGACTTTGGATTCCCTCAAGACATCCAAAGGCAGAAGCCAAGATGTTGGAAAACACTTCTCATCTGCTACCTCTGTCGAAACATTGTTGGAAAGTGCTGAGAACAAGGCAGAGGTAAGCCTCCAATCAATGTTGTCAGTCACTCAAATTCCACATAGAGAATCCAGAGTGAGGAGTCAGGGTGTTCAGAAGTAGACATCACTGGATTATCAGACTCAAGAAGCCTTGAATTAAATATGATGATGTGAGCCTGAAGGTCCTAAGGAATGCTTGGCAAAAGAAAAGCTTAAAGGAGGCCAAGGAAATACCCCAGAGGAAGTGGGTCAAGGGGACTAAGAAGCACAAAGCTGAGAAGGTGAAGGGAGAAGAGAAGGGAGAATCTGAAGAAGGTGACAAAATTTTGGAGGACAAGGAGAAGGAGGATAAGGTAAAGCTAACTCCATTGGACAGGGAGAAGAGGAAACTTTGAGGGATGACATCTTCCAACTATTGAACATGAGAATAACAGACTTCCAAAGACTTGGCTGAGAATCTGGGCCAAGAGATAGTGACCATGGCTGAGGAGAAGCTAGATAAGCGGTCTCCAAGCTGGGAGTTCTTCCAGACCATCTGTCCTTTTCTACCATATTCCCAGGAAGAAGAAGTGGTGGAGGAAGTAGAGGAGGAAATGGAGGAGGAGGAGAAGGAAGAAATGGAGGAGAAAGTGGAGGAGGAGAAGGAGAAGGAAGTGGAGTAAGAAGAAGAAGAGGAAGAGGAAGAGGAGGAGAAAGAAGAAGAGGAGGAGGAGGAGAAGAAGGAGGAAGATGTGATCTTAGAGGAAATGGAGGGAGAGGCAGAGATTGAGTCAGAGGAGTTGGAAATTCAGAAGGTCAGAAAAAGGAAAATGTTTTCCTTCGATATTAAAGGCTTAACCTCACAAGAGGAGAAACTCAGGAAGCAAGAGCAGAAGATGTTTGAGGGACAGAAGCAACTAGCAGAGGAGGAAAGACTGGCCAAGGAAGAAGAGGACCTGGCCAGGAGAGAGGAAGAACTGACCAGGAAAGAAAGAGAATTGACCCAGTTAAAGGCAGAACTGGGAGAAGAAATGAAAAGGAAGGGAAAAGAGGATGAGTCTGGGGTCTTAGAGGACACAGTCTTGTTCAAAGATATACAGGAAGAGTCAGAGGCTAAGTTTATGCTAAACTTGGAGGGCAGAATTAGGGAAAAGGAAGAGAGAAGGTTGGCTAAGGATGAAGATCTCATCCCTGAAGAGGACCAGATCTCTGTTACTCAGGAGGAATGGACTGGGGTGAAGAAGGCAGCTGCAAAGCACAAGATGGAAAGAGTCCCAGAGAAGGGATTAGAAAGGGAGAAAGAAAAGACACAAGAAGAAACAGAACATCTTTGGGAGAAGAGGCCCTTGGAAGAAGGGCTAGAAATACCTATGGCAAAAGGGATTGTGGAGGAAGGCACACCAAAGGAGAAGTCCTCTGAGGAGGGGCTACCTGAAGAGAAGCCCCCTGAGGAGGGGTTGCCTGCAGAGAGGCCTCCTAAGGAGAGGCTGCCTGGGGAGAAGCCCTTTGTTTTGTTGTTTTGTTGTTGTTTTTTAGGTTTAAGGCAAATGGGGTTAAGTGGCTTGCCCAAGGCCACACAGCTAGGCAATTATGAAGTGTCTGAGACCAGATTTGAACCCAGGTACTCCTGACTACAAGGCCAGTGCTTTATCCACTATGCCACCTAGCCACCCCTGGGAGAAGCCCTTTGAAGAGGGACTACCTGTGGAGAAGTCCCCTGAGGAGGGGCTGCCTGGGGAGAAGCCCTCTGAGGAGAAGCTGCTGAAGAAAAAGCCTCCTAAGGAGAAGAGGCACTGCCTGAGAAGAAGCCGTCTGAGGAAAGGCTGCCTGAGGAGAAGCCCTCTGAAGAGGGGCTGCCTGAGGAGAAGCCATCTAAGGAGAATCAGCCTAAAGAGAAGACATCTAAAGAGGGACTGCCTGAGGAGAAAGCACTTGAGGAGAAGCCATCTAAGGAGAGGTTGCAAAAGGAAAAGCTGCTTGAAGAGAAGACATCCAAGGGGGGCATGCCTGAGGAAAAGGTACCTAAGGAGAAACCTTCTAAGGAGAGGGTACCTGAATAGAAGCCATTTAAGGAGAAACTGCCTAAGGAGAGACCATCCAAGGAGAGGCTGCCCAAGAAGAGGCCATCTAAGGAACATTTCTCTGAAAAGCCATCTAAGGAGGAGCTGCCAGAGTAGAAGACACCTAAAGAGTAATCATCTAAGGGTAGACCTGGAGAGGCCATTTAAGGAGAGGCCATCTAAGGAGAGGCTACATACAGAAAGGCCATCTAAGGAGAAGCTGCCTATGGAGAGGCCATTTAAGGAGAGGCCATCTAAGGAGAGGCTGCCTAAGGAGAAACCACCCAAGAAGAGACAACTTAAGGAGGTGACATTTGAGAAGGAGGTGTCTAAAGAGAGGCCATCTGAGGAGAGGCCATATAAGGAGTGGCTGCCTTAGAAGAGGCCATCTGAGGAGCAGACATTTGAGGAGAAAATGTCAGAAAAGGGACCATCTGATGAAGGACTGTCTGAAGAGATTCCATCAAAGGAGAAACCACCTAAGGAGGAAATATTTGAGGAAAGAGTGTTAGAAGAGAGACCATCTGAGGAAGTGCCTTCTGAAGAGGGATCATCTGAGAAGGAGACACTTGATAAGCAGATGCTCCTGGCAAAAGAGCTGGAGCTGTTAGAGAAAATGCAGGATTTGCTTCAAAAGCAAGGAAAGCTGTCACTTGACCAGATATTACCAACCAGGCAGAAAATGGTTAAATTCATGGTGGAGGAATTTAAGATCCCCAGGAAAGAAATAAACCTGTTGCTAGAAGAAAATCAGCTTGCTGCAGAAATGGCAGAGGTGATCAAGGAGGAAAAGGAGCTACTCCAACAGAAGCAAGTGTTGTTGCAGAAGGAGATGGAGGTGAGTCATCCTGAAGAGTTCATGGGGGAAGAGAGCTTTGTTTTACAACAAAGGATTCTTAGGGCCAAGAGGAGAAGACTGGATGAGCAAGAGAAAGAAGTGGTCATGGAGAAAAAGGAGCTCTTTGTTGAGGAGATTTTGTTGAAGGATTAAAGGAAAAAGCTTCAAGAAGAAAAGAGAATAGACAGAGAAAAGAGGCAGCTACAAAAGACTGGAAGAGTAGAGCCTTCTTCATTTGGGGAAGTGAGTGAACCCTCTAAGGAGAGAGAGAAGTTGTCCATCTTGAAAGAAAGTGAACTTGTTGAGAATGAAGAACTGAGTGAGGAGTCCAAATCAGATGAGGAATGGGCAAAGCTAAGGGAGCACCAGTTGGACAGTGAACAGAAGAGAAAGCAGAAAACAGAAGAGGAGGAGAGACAGAAGCTTCAGGAGAAGAGGGATTTTTCCAGGACAACGAAAGCTATAATAGAAGATAAGGACTATGAGAAAAAGGCAACAATGAGGTGGGAGCTCTGGAAATGGAGGAGGCAGCTGCAGAAAGAAAGATTTCTGGAGGATGAGAAACAGCTTGTCAAGGAGGAGAGTAAGAAAATAGAAAAAGAAGCTCTTCTGACAGAGGAGGGGAAGGTTAGAGTTTCTGAAGGTCTAGAGAGACCCTTTCCAGAAAGAGAGGGAAGTAGCCCTGAGAGAGGAATATCTGGCTCACCACAGAGAAAGTATGGCTGATGTGGAAAGAAGAAAGCTGGCAAAGAAGGAGACCAACCTGGTCAATTTGGAAAAGTCATTCTTCAGTAAGGAGTTCAAAATCGTCATGAAGGAATGGAAGTTGACCATGAAATAAAGAGACAAGCTCTTTGAAGAGACTAAGTTGACCAAAGAGGATATAAAGGAGACTTGGGAGCTGAAGAAGGGTTGAAGAGCCTTAAAATGAAGGTTCAAAAATATAAGAAGGAAAGGAAATGGAGAAAAGAGGAGAGGGTCAGGACATTCAAGGAACGTGGTTTGGAGATGATTTTGGAGGAAGAGGAGGAAGAGGAAGAGGAAGAAGAGGAGGAAGAGGAGGAGAAAGAGGAGGAGGTAGAAGAGGAAAAGGAGATGGAGGAGGAGGAAGAGGAAAAAGAGAAAGACATATCTCGAATCACTGAAATGGCTATGGAAAGGAGTCCATTCATTTCAAAGAAAGGCATTTTGAGGAAACTTAAAGGCATAGCAGTTAAGAAGAAAGACATGGGGCAAGAAGTTATGAAGCCAGTTTCTTTCCCTCTGGTGGGGGAAAAAGAAACTACCAGGAAACTGTTCAGAAACTTGAAGATGTAATGCCATGGGTAACCAGTTCATGGGAGGTCACCAGTTCATGGGCAGCTATCAAGAAGAAACTCATTCTATCCCAATTTAAGGATAAGCTTCTGAAGCCTGGGGAGGCAGTGGCTCTTGAAGATAAAGCCAAAGGTCAAAAAAAGAGAGAAAATGAGTCCCCCCTGAAGTTTCACCAGCTCAAAAAGCTCAAAGTTCCCTCTTATGTGCCCAAAAAAGAGAAGCGAAAGAGCAAGGCCAATGAGAAGTGGTTTCAGCTACTGCAGCAGATCATGCTAGGACAACCCATCAGGGTGGCTGACGTCAACCTCACTGATGACAGTCTGGAACTTAGTGAGAAGGATCAGGAGTGGCTGAAAGTCACTCTGCAGAAGCTCCAGGACCAAAAGCAACTTTCCCAAAATACTTACCAGCGCCTGTGCCAGCTGCTGGCTAAGGCCCTTTCAGAGTCACAAAAAGAATGGCTGCACTTGGGAGCCCTGAAAGCCATCACCTCACCCCAGAGAGGGCTTGCTGACATTGGGCCTCAACTCTCCCAGGCTGAGAGGAGGAAAATCTCCATAGACTCAGGGCACTTAAAGATCTTCCCGTCCATCAAGAGAGAAGAGGCTAATCCTCGGCTCAAAACTATAACTGAGTCAGAGTCAGTGGTGTCCTTCCTTGCCATTGTGCTGGCCACCCCTTTGGCTACCAGGGTCTCCACTAGCTCTTCCACCACTATAAAAGGCTCAGATCCTATGGCCCCTGGAAATTGGACAAAGGTTTTCAATTGGAGTTCAAGGGCAAGGGGGTGGCAGCTCTGTCATCCTTGAGAGATATGCCCCAGAGTGCTTCTGCTTCTGTGGAAAAATTACCTTTGATCTGTTAACTGAAAAGGAACATCCAGGCTTGGAAAAAGAAGATCAGTACCCCACATAGGGATTTGGGGAAGCGGGCCATGGAATTGTCTGCCATTCTTCCACAGGATATGCTTCCATGGGATACTTTTGCGGCTCTCTACCATGTCTTAGTCAGCCTGCAGAAGTGCTGTGAACAAGACCATTACTCCTGGGAGGAACAGTTCATCCAGCTCCTGGTCCTGTACCATCTCAGGCACACCAGGATCCACACACTGTTAAATGAACTTCTGGGGAAAAAGCAACAACTGCCACTGGACATACGCTGTAAGCAGGCCCGGGAAGTTGAAGATGTGGTGCCTTGGGAGCACCTCCTCTACAATATACACTGCAGGCCTCCCTGGACACCAGAAGACCAACCCAAATTCCAAATGCTCCTGTTCCCTGCCTGGGCAGAATCAAGTACATACTTTTCTACCAATTGGCAGTTCACAGTATGGGATCATGGAGCTGATGTGGAAGAGCTTCACCCACCCTGAGACTGGTCATGCTGACAGGCTGCCCCACATCTCCATCCCCACCACAGCTCCAAACACTGGCACCTTTCCCACCAAGTACTCTGTAAGACACCTGCCTCCAAGCTTCTCAGTGTTGCCTGAGGAGAAGTATGGTCCATGTTGTGTCCTTCACCCTGCTTACCTTTCTCACCCCAAATAAAACATAATTTCTTACTTTCAGTAGAAATCATGATTTGTCCCTTTCTCTCCACCACATTAAGTAAACCCTTTAGGGAGTCTTGGGTATCTGACTTCTGCCTAGGGTGCTTTCTGCCTCCTTTCTCTATTCCCTTTAATGCCACACACATACTGCACACCTGAACTATTGTAATAGCCTCTTTAAAAAAACAAAACAAGTACATATACTATTTTCTTCTTTGTATAAGCCACCTATGGATTGCTTAGAATATGTAGGAGGTAATGGAATATAATGAATAGAGAGCTGGCCACAATCCCTTGGCCACAAAAACTATGGGTGATTGATTAGACTGTCATCTCTGGACAAGGAAGGAACAGAAATTAACTAACCACACAACATACTTGGAGGTGGTGTGTTTCTAGCTACTGAGGGGGCAAGGGGGATGAGCTGCAAAAGGGATGGGATACTTCTAGCCATAAAAGATGGGGGGGGGGGATGCTTTTAGGTGCAAACTGCCACAGCACAGCACTTCCTCATTCAAATTCAATTGTAGTGGTATCACTATCCTAGTGTCATGTTCATCTTCCAGAATGAAGGTCAAACAACAAAGACAAATGACTTATACCTTGTTCTCAGAGAGTATGTATGCCTTCTAAAATGACGGGAGGAACAGTTTCAAAGATTGGCAACATCTGCACATTCAGTATTCTCTCCTATTAGATTGCAGGATCTCTGAGGACAGGGACAGTTTGGGTCTCATCTTTCCATCTCCAGGCTTCACACAGAGCAGGCACCTAATAGGAACTTGCTTGTTTAGTGTGCCCTATGCGGCTATTGTAATTGTTTATTGTCCCTTTGTTCTTCAAGGGAGCCAATGGGTGATGTGATCTGTGATAGAATTGGAGGTGCATGAGGCAGGGCTGTGTCTCACTCTCTCCTCCAGAGCAGCTGATTTGACAATCATACGTTATTTCTCTTGAATCCCCACTATGAGGGAACAAGGTGATCCAGTGTGGTGAGTCAGGGAGACATGAGTTCAAATCCAGACTTAGATATTTGGTAGTAGGCAAGGTATTTTACCTCTGCCCACCTCAGTTTCTTCATCTAAAAAATGATAATACCACCTACCCCCCAGGGTTGTGAGGATCCAACAAAGTACCATCTATAAAGCACATAGTAGGTCCTGATTAAATGTTTTTTTCCTTTTTTTCCCCATCCACCCCCAGACAAACAGGGTGTGTATTTTTATTTCCATTTTACAATGGGGAAAACAGGTTTGTGGCCTGCCCAGCCACCCAGCTCATAGGTTATCCTGACTTCATACCCACTATTCCATTGATTGCCTGCATGGGTGAAAGAGAAAAATATGTTAAAAGGGGGGTGATTGTTGAGAGTTCTTCACTTCCAGCTGGGGTCTGGGCATTCCATAGATGGGGGAGGGGGAAAAGATAGCCTCTGACCTGGCTGGCCATCTCCTCCCCACTTCTGCCTTTAGCGTTTCTGCTATAAGAGGACTTTCTCTGTTCTTCTGTCAGAGGAATGGTCTCCCTCTCCTATTCCTTCCCATCTCTCCTGCCTGTATTTGATGCTGCACCCAGTTGCTTGACCACCATCTCCCCCACCTACCCCTGGAGCTAGGACCTGAGCCCTCAGCCCATCTGGGAGTAATCCAGGTCTCAAAGCTCTCCCTCTTCTCCAGGATCAAACTGCCCTCTGTGGCAAGTCAGGAGTCTCCTTCCCACCCCCAACCTCCCCACACAGAGGACTACATTTCCCAGAAGGCATCTGCATAAGAGGTGGTGGAGTGAGCACTGGGACAAGTGACTGGGCTGTCAGTGAGTCTCTCCCCTATAACCTCCTCCTAGGTTGCCCCCCCCAGCTCCCCCAAAGCTGCCTTCACAGGAAAAGAAAAGAGAATGCCCTGAAGGGCAGGAGGAGCCCCGGTGCCTCAGGGAACCCCCAGAGTTTCCTTTCCTGAGATGTTTTGGGGATGATGAGTGATGTTGAACTGGTCACTCTTCCCCACCTTCTCTTCCTCAGCCTCAGTTTCCTTACCTGAAAGAGAAGAAAACTGGGTCAAGTTGATTCCCAAGTGCTGCATGTCAGCCCTCTGAAAGGGATGGGGAATTGCACTTGGAGCCAGAAAGATTTGAATTCAAATCCTACCTGAGACACTTCTATTTGTGTATCCCTGGGCCAGTCTCTCAAGCTCTCTCTGACTCTCTCTCTCTCTCTCTCTCTCTCTCTCTCTCTCTCTCTTTTTCTCGATTTCTTTATTTGTAAGATGAGAGGACTGGACTCTCTGGTTGCCCTTCAGCTCTGCTCTAAACCTGGCATCCAATCATCCCTTCTTTCTAATCTCCCTGACTTCAGTTTCGGCATCTGCCCTAGTTGAAAGAAGGTGGATCCTTCTCAGGTTTCCCCAGGAGAAGCACTGCCCCTTCCCCCACCTCATCAGTCTTTTGGCCTCAGTTTTGTTACCCACTCTTTTTTTCTTAATTTAATTTAATTTTTTTATATGGATAGCATGTTTCATTGTCAGTTCTTTGGTGCTGCGTTTGGTCAGTTTTTTTTATTGTTTTTTTTGTTTTTGGCAAGGTAATGATTGGGTTTAAGTGGCTCACCCAAGGTCAGGCAGCCAGGCGATTATGAAGCGTCCTCACCCACTCTTGGAGGAGGCTGGACCCTCGGGATGCCGAGAGCGTGGACATGTAAAGCCCTCTCCTCTCCCAGGGCTGCCTCAGTCTCCCCGGTCTGCCCATCCAAGGATAAGGTCAGCTCCAGGAAGCCCCTGGCCCTCCCCTAGGTGGGGGAGGGGGAGGGGGATAGAGCCGGAGCGGAGTAGACTACAAGTCCAGCCGCCAGCGCGTGGCTTGTGGTGCCCGCGGCAGCAGCTGCAGCTCGGGCCATCCGGGCGGGCACCGCTGACCAGCCCCAGGGCGGCTGCCCAGCTGGGCGGGGCGGAGCCGGGGCAGGTGCGGGCGATGGAGCCGCCGCCCGCGGGCTGAGGGAGCGTCTCTGCCAGCCGCCTGGTCCTCCAGCCAGCGCAGGTGGTCCCCCTGGGACGGAGGCCGGGCCCGGCCCCGGGCAGCCAGGGGAGCCGGGAAGCCGCGGGGCGCGGGGGGCCGCGGCGTCTGGGTAAGGGCAGCTGGGCAGGGCCCCCGGCCCGAGCCGCGAGCCTCCCCCTCCCCGATGCTTGGAGACGCGGCCGAGGGCTCCCAGGAAGAAGTGCCCCTTTCCCCTTGTCCTGCCCCCCTCCCCACGCTGGCCAGCCCTTCTCCAAAGCGGGACCCCGAGGTGCGGCGGAGCGGGGGCTGCTCATGCCATCTTCTAGGCCCTCCTCCTCCTGCTGCTCCCTGCCCTCGGCCCCGGGCCCGGGAGCTCCCCAGGAGCAGCCGGGGCTGCCCCACACCCCAGCATGTGGGGCTCAGCCAGCTGGGAGGCCGCCTCATCACCGCCTCCCCTGGGTCCCATGGAGGAGGGGGAGGACGGTGGGGAGGGCCCAGCCCCGCGGGGCACCGGGGAGTGGGGCCTGGGGCCAGACCCCCTGCGGCTGCGGGGCCCCTGCGGACTGCTGTGGGTGACTACAGAGCCGCTGGGGAGGGAGAGCTCACCCTTCGCAGGGGAGCCCGGGTGCGGGCACTGTGCCACGACTGGACCGTGTCCGCTGATAAGGGCTGGTGGACGGGGCAGCTGCCCAGTGGGCACGTGGGGGTCTTCCCCAGCAGGTACGCGGTGGCTCCCGGGGTGCGGGGCCCTGCCCCCACTGGCCTGCCTCTGCCCCGGGACATTCCCTTCGGGAAACTGCAGCTCAGAGAAATCATTGGCGTCAGGGCCAGGTGGCACGGTGAGAAGGTGGCCGTGACAGCTGCCAGGCTAGACCCCGAGTGGGACCGGTTGCCACGTGGAGCAGGTGGCCAGGGAGGCCCGGCTCTTTGGCGCCCTGTGCCATCCTAACATCATGGCCCTGCGAGGTGCCTGCTTGCGGTCACCCCATCTCTGCTTGGTCATGGAGTATGCCGGAGGAGGGCCGCTGAGCCACGCCCTGGCTGGCAGCTGGGTGCCCCCTCATCTGCTGGTCACTTGGGCTGTCCAGGTGGCTCGGGGTATGGAGTCCCTACACAGTGGGGCACCGGTGCCCATCATCCATCAGGATCTCAAGTCCATCAACAGTGAGTGGCCCCCTGTCCCCTCCCTTTCTCCTTCAGCCTTCTAGAGTTTAGACTCACAGGGTGCCAAGGCTTCTTGCAATGGAGTCTTTTGCAGAGAAGGAAACTAAAGGGGGTGGGGGACTTGTCATGGGGAGTGAGCAAAAGGATCAGAATCTGAACCTGCTACAACCTCTATTTCTAACTCGGATTCATGCCCCAAGGCCTGGAGCTCAGGACACTTTGCTCTTCCAGGACAGGCCCAGCCCCACTGGGGAAGATTGAGACTGTGCAGTGGGGAGTGGGGAGATGGGAGGGTTGTGGGGAGACATGGACTGGGGTGGGAAGCCATTCCCAAGGGGGAGGGAGAACTCTGGATCTCCACCTGGAAGACCAGCCTGTTCAGCTGAGACCCAGAGAGTTTAAGTCACTGGCCTAAGGACCCACAGGGAGTGACTAGTAGCTCAGGGACTTGAACCAGTGCTATATTCAGTGTTCTTCCCTGGCCTGGGATTGAGAAGGGATCAAAGGAAGAGAGGGGAGAGAATGAAAATCTGATCCTCTATTTCCATAGAAGGATGCTTCCTTCCTCCAACCCTCTACCCTCTCCATGAGGCCATTTCATCCCTCAGTCCCCTCTCCTCTCTGTGTCCCATCATCTTCTGTTGTCAGTGGAAGGGATCAGATTTTCAGTATTTAGAGCTGGAAGAGAAACTAGTTTTGTTCTGTAGAAAGAAACTGAAGAAAGGATCTGTCCAAAATCACAGAGATATCAGTAACTTCACCTGGATTTGAACTCAAGGTCTGGAGCTCTGAAATTAGTGCTGTGGTCACTCCCTGGAATTATGGATTTTGGGCCAGGAGGACCTTGGGGTCCTCAAATCCTGCTCCCTTCTTTTACAGATAAGGCTAAGGGTCAAAAAGTTCAAAATAAATGGCTCAAGGAGGCTATGAATCCTGGTCCCAAATACAGTGTTCTGTCCCCTGCACCAAGTTCCTTTTTACAATACCAAGGACTGTTGAGATTTAGCACGTCCATTGCCATCTCTTGGGAATGGAAGGGCATTTTGTTTTTTTGAAATAGAAAATGGAAGCTTCATCCTTTATCCATTTCCCCAGCAATTCCCCTGGGCTGGTGGGAAGGCAAAGATCAGCCCAGTCTGGGGAATGTATGGCTTTGAGGAGCCCAGAAGCCCTGGTCTTGGATTCCCATCCCCTTCCCCCAAAATTCACTTTTCTGACATATGTACAGACCAGAGCAAGACAGGACCTGAGAGGGGAGCCAGTGCCACTCAGCTGAGGGAATTCAGATCCCAATAAGTAAGCTGACCTATCCAAGGTCACTCAGTTTATAGTCAGTCAACATGCAGGCATGGAGAGCCTATTTTTATTGGAGGTAGAGAGTCCTCGTTCTGGGAGTGAGGAAGATCCTTCTCTATTTGGCACCTGCTGGCTGGTTGGCCCAGGGTAGAATCTTTTCACTTCTGGGTACCCTACACAAGTCTTTAACCTGCAGAGCATGTGGATGAGTTTCTATTT
This sequence comes from Macrotis lagotis, assembly GCF_037893015.1. Lineage (NCBI taxonomy): Eukaryota > Metazoa > Chordata > Mammalia > Peramelemorphia > Peramelidae > Macrotis > Macrotis lagotis. The sequence goes on along the minus strand of NC_133661.1, from coordinate 279,160,951 downwards.
TTTAACTTTTGGTGGATTAAATCATAGATGTGTGTTTTTTAAAAAAGTACCATAGAACCTAAAAAAATTGCCATAGAGTACAACAAAGGGAAACAATCTCTGTCTTCAAGGGAGGGGGAGATGTCATCTAGTCCAACACCCCTCCCCCCATGTGTTTTATGGCAGAATTCAGACTTGGACCCAGGTCTTGGATTCAAAGATCTTTCTTCCATGCTCTATTGCCTCTAACTAGTCTTATCTTTGAATGGTGGTGATCCACCCTGAATGGCATGGATCACCATGTCCATCTCTCTCCCCATAGGCAGATCTCCTCTCCCCCTTTACCTCTGACATCCTTCCTCTTCCTTGGATCTCTTGCTTTCTCCAAGGCTCAAATGCCATTTCCTACCTTAGGGCTGAGAGTAAGGCTGATAGGGATTGTTTTTATTTTTGTCTCCATCTCTAATGGCTAGGGTATGTTAGTCTGACATATAGTAGGTCCTTAATATATGCTAATGTAATGTTTGTCCTTCATTTTTTTGTTTTTGTTTTTGCAAGGCAAATGGGTTTCAGTGGCTTGCCCAAGGCCACACAGCTAGGTTATTAATAAGTGTCTGAGGTTGAATTTGAACTCAGGTACTCCTGATTCCAGGGCCAGTGCTCTATACACTGTGCCACCTAATTTCCCCTTGCCCTTCATTTTTCAATGAGATATTTCACATTTTCTTCTAATTTTTCATTTTTTTTGGTTTTGAAGTAATGAGTCCTGATTTCTCGTAAATTCATCAATCTCCCTGGGTTCTATTCTTTGTCTGAAGGATTGTTTTCCTCAGAGAATTATTTTTTATGTCTTTTTCCATTTGACCAATTTTGCTTTTTAAACATTCTTCTCCTCAGTAACCTTTTGAACTGTTTTATCCATTTGACCAAAGCTGATTTTTAGCATGCTATTTTCTTCAGCATTTTTTTTTTGGATTTCCTTGACTAGGCTGCTGATTTCATTTTCATGTTTTTCCTGCATCTCATTTCTTTTCCCAGTTTTTCTTCTAACTCCCTCATTTAATTTTCAAAGTCTTCTTTGAGCTCTGTCATAGCCTGATCCCGATTTCTGTTTTTCTTAGAGTCTTTAGATGGAAGAGCATGTGTTTCCTCATCTTCAGACTGAGTATATTGATCCTTCTTGAGATCATAGATAATGTATTTCTGAATGGTGTTCCTCTATTTTCTCTGCTTGCTCATTTTCCCAGCCTAAGCCTGTTTTTAGGGGTGCTTCCTGAGCTTTTGTTACCCTTCATTTTTGAAGATGATCATGACATCAGGAGGTGATGCCATGACAAACACATGAATTAAATTTGAGCAGGGGTGGTGGTGCTGTGTTAGGTCACCAGCCTCACTTTCTCTTCCAGAGTGATCTGGGTCCAGTGACCAGATAGGAATCAGGATGACTGCAGATGACCCTGGATATGAGGCAAGCAAGGTTAAGTGACTTGCTCAAGTTCACCCAGCTAGCAAGAGTCAAGTATCTGAGGTTGGATTCGAACTCCTCTTGACTCTTAAGGCCAGTGCTCTATCCACTGGGCCACCTATCTGCCCCTTAATATATGCTAGTTGCTTGTTAAATAGATAGATGAGTGATGGGATGAATGATCCTAATTTAAGGAGATAGGTCAAGCACTAAAGAGCCACAATGGTAGATTGGCTAGCTAGAGATTTTGAATGGAGTCAGGAAAACCTCTGATACTTAGTGTATCAATGCAGACAAATGACTTGACCCCTTAGAGCCCTCAGTTCCCCCCTCTGTAAAATGGAGGTAATAGCTGTGGTTCATGGGACTATTGTCCTAATGTCTACAATGAGTGAATTGGAAATCTCATTTCACTGGCTCCATGATCTTCCAGTCCGTCCCTGCCTGTAAAAGGAAAGTTTGAATACGTTCTGTGGTTCTAAGGTCAGAAGGTCCCAAGGAGCTATAGGCTACAGAATCCACCCAACTCCTGGCTCCACACCTGGTGTGCTGAACACCTCAGAGGGCAAAGGGAGAAAGAGGGTGGAAGTGATTTTCCCAGCAACTGGGACAGATGTCTTTGCAATCCAATTTGATAAATGTCCCACATATGTGCCACGAAGCATTTTGCAAAAGAGTTAGCAGTCTTAAAATTAGGAATGGGAACGAGTATCTGCAGAATGGGAACGGGCAGAGGATATTGTCCTCAAAGAAAGGTGCCCAAGGTGGGAACTTGCCTAGCATGGGTAGAGACAGAAAGCCCTCCAGCCTGGCAAGAGCAATGGGTGAGGGCTGGAAGATAGGTGGTGTCCATGCTCAGATTGTTGAACCTTGAAGGCTAGGCTTCAGTCTGTGGGTGGAGAGATAGTAACTGGTCCTGCTTTACTGGAGGGAGGAAGCAAGGAGAGAGAACTGTTTCATCCCCAGCTCTCTCTTCTCTTCCTCCTTCCTCCCATAGTCCTCATCTTTGATGCATTTGAGATTGGGGATCTATCAGACACTTTCCTTAAGATCACAGACTTTGGCCTGGCTCAGGAGTGGCACAAGACCACTAAGATGAGCGTGGCTGGCACCTATGCTTGGATGGGGGTCATTAGCCTTGTTGCTGTTGATGTTAATAACAGGCCAAGCAGGAAGATGTTTTCTGGGGGTGCTTGGGTCCCACGGGTCCCACAACTGGCTAGGTTTTCCCCACTCAGCAGGGCAAGCCCTGGGCTGCCATCTCTAGAAAGAATGTTGGAGAACAGCCAGCCAATCCATTGGATCACAGCTGGAGAGATAGAAGGAATAGTGTCCCCTGCCATTTTACAGATGAGGAAACTGAGGCCAAAAATAATTAAATGGCCTTCCTAGAGTCACACTGAAACAATATTCCAATCTAGTTTTTCCTAATGCCTAAGTCCAAAACCCTCTTTTCCTCTTACAGATAAGAAAATTGGAATCTGCCCCAGGCCACCACTATAATTAGCAACAAAACTGAGATAGGAAACCCCTTCAGACCAAGTGCTTTTTCACAGCAGATGTTCTTGATCAGCTGGGGAGGGAGGACAGAGAGAGGGGAAGTGAAGAGCTGAGTCTGAACCCAGGCATCTTTCCATGGAAGTGAAGACATTAGATGGCCAGAAGCCTCCAACCTCTCAACTATTCACGGTCACCATGAGCTTCCTCCTAACCAGATCTGACCACATTACTTGATGCTCCCCATTGCCTTGAGGATAAAACACAATAATTGGGCCCCAATTCCCAAATTTCACCCAAACTTCACACCCCAGTCAGACTAGATCACTAACTTTTGTAGATTTTTTTGTCCATGTGTACATTGCTCTTGTGTCCTCCTCTCTTCCTCTCGGACAGAGGTAACTTTTCAAAGCTTACCTCTTGTGCCACCCCACCCTAGAAGCCTGTACTTCTCCCTTACTGAAAGTATTTTCCCCTTCTTCAAATTCTAAAATACCTTTTAAAATTCTCCTTTATCAAGGTCCCACTCTATTATCTGTGTATCCCTACCCCACCCCACCCCCAGGAGAACCTAAACTTCTCAAGGGACCCCAGGACTAGTACTCTATCCACTGTACCACCTAGTTGCTCATAATAGGGTTAAGTGTCTTGCTCAGGGTCACACACCTATTAAATATTTGAGACCAGATTTGAAGTTGGGTCCTACTGATCCAGGGATCATTTTTGTTGTTCTTTTCTCTCCTATGCTATACCTAATGTGATCTTAAGAAATATTGGCTCCCACTCATAATATTATTTTCAACATAGAATCTTAAACCTTTTTTATTCGTTGTTGCCTCTAAGCACAGAATTTCAGTAATCAGTTCCCTTAAAGCTATGTTTGAACTCCTTGGATTTAAGGATTATTTCTTTGCATTTCTTGGGATGTGATATATAATATTTTTTCCCTACTGGATGTCTGGTTGGAATTTTATAATTGAATTAGATAGCTGAATGGATGGAAATAGTTATATTCAAGTACTCAATAGCGCTACATGGTGTCTATTCATGTTTTAAAATACATCTTGGCATTTATTTTATTTGTAATCTGACCTGTGATTTTACTCAAATAGAGAGCTCTTTGATAGGAACTTCCTCTACCAATACAGATTAGTAACTGCTTTGTAATCTTTACTATTAGGGAACTGAACATGGAAAAGTGTGTTTTTGTATGATTTATCTAGAGGTGCTCAGTGTGTGTGTCAGAGATGACACTAAACCCTTCCCAATTCTGAGGCCTTCTCTATCCTTTAAAGCGTATTGCATTGTATCTCTAAATTGTCTCAACTTTAGTAAAAACAAATCTAAAAATAAATATCCCAACTAGCCTTTGCTTGTAAATTCACTTTTGTAAATATTATTTTTAAATTGAAATCTTTTTTATTTATTAGTTGCTACCTATTAATATTCTGGATGTTGAATTTTCCAAAGCAAACAATCTTAAAGTTCACAATAGTCATTTTTCAAGACACAGTTGTAGATTGAATATAGGATCTATAATTTTATAAGTCAAAGACAATATTTTCAAAAAAAATACATGAGGGAAACCAAATATAACGATTAATAATCCACTAAGTATTTTCTTCTCTGGGATCCAGCTGCCAATCTGAAAAGTGTGTTGATAATTTGCTGAGAGAAAATCCTTTGTTCTGGCACCATTAACTTGACTTCTTTCCCACTCCTTCCTGTTTTTCATAGATACCAGCATTGTCCCAATCTTGTGTCCCTGTTGTCAAAAGGGTGAATTTTAATAATAATTTATAAAGATTATCTATGATAATTCTAGCTTTGTAATACCTATTCTTATTGGAGGATGTGAATAATAACAGCCTACATTTGTATGCCTTCTTTATAACAACATTGTGAGGGAATCCTCCACATAAATGGAATACTTTGTTGTACCAAAGAATTCATTCTAGAGAGAAATGCTCGAAGCAAAAATCTGGAAAAAAGCAGTCTTATAACTTTTTGCACATGAAAGAATTCATAATCGAATGAGCCAATATCATGTGGTTGTGGGGAAAGCTTTAGTTAGAAATCACCAAAGAATTAAGGAATTCATACTAGAGATCTTAGGTACAGTGAAGTGAATGTCAGTGGAGGTAGGAAAACATCTACACAGAAGAGTTTATTCTGGACAGCAAATCTCAAAATAGTAGATATAAGATAAAGCTTCAGGCATGAGGCATTCTTTATTCCTCTCCTGAGAGACCTTGGTGGAGATAAACTCCAGTAATGTGGAAAAGTCTTTGGGTGGAGAAGACATCTTAATGAATATCAGAGAATTTACTTTGGTACAAATCCCATAAGTGACATAAAAAGAGCAAGGTCTTCAGCAATACTTGGACTTTTTAAAAGCATCAGAAAATTGATGAAATGGACCTAGATATGTAATTTCACTAGTGTCATAGCTCTTAATGAGAAAATTCATTCTTCTACCTTCCCCAATCATAGTTGTTTGATGTGCTGCAAAGTTAAATGTCTTGCCTGGAAATTAGAGAGGAAGCAAGTATCAGAGACAGCTTGTCTCTGGATCCAGGGCTTCCTGATTCCAAAGCTCATTATATGCTATTTCAGGTTGTTGCTGAGTTAATAGGAATTAAAGAATTACTGAAAATTTCTAAGAAAAAGATCATGAAGTAATATCCATGTAAAATTTTTTGGAAATCAGTATGTCATATTGGAGATGTTAACTGTGAGGCCAGAATAGTAACTTGAAGAGCAACTTAAAGATCAACTGAGTCTGGAGGTCATTCATATAAGTGTGATCTTAAGGAAGGTATTTTTAGTCTTTAGGTTTTTTAGAATTTTTTAGTTGTTTTTTTTTTTGCTAAGGAAAATAGGGGTAAAGTATTTTTAGCTTAAAGAATAGAAGACTCACATGACACCTGAAAGTTGTCATCAAACATGTGAAGAACTATTATGCAGGAAAGGGATCCTATTTGTTAGTCTAAAATCTAGAACAATGGAAATTTTAAGCAAATAGACATAGGTTTGATGTCAGGGAAACTTTGAAATAATTAGAGTCATTTATATATGGAGTGGGTACTTTAGGAAATGATATATTTCCCCTTGTTTCAATCAAAAGTTTGATAACTGTTTATAGGACATATTGTAATTTTATTGTTTGATCATTTTTTTCAGTCATATCTGACTCTTCATTTTTTTGTTTATTTTTTTTAGGTTTTTGCAAGGCAATGGGGTTAAGTGGCTTGCCCAAGGCCACTTGGAGTAGGGAGTACCTGGATTCAGATCAGGTCTCAGACACTTGATAATTACTTACCTTTGTGGCCTTGGGCAAGCCACTTAACCCCATTTTCCTTGCCAAAAAACCCTAAAAACAAAAAAAAACTAAAAAAACCAAATAATGAGAAGAGATTTTGATGGAATACAAGAGAACTTAAAATAGTGAAAAATTTCATAGATGACATTTAAAAAGAAATCTTCAACACTAGTTGAACTCTTTAGAAACATTAAAGATTGGATGAGATAGACATAGAGCTATGATTTCATTGATGTAGTAGCTCCCCATTTATATTTTTATTTTATTCTTATAAAGATTTTCTCAAGTTTAAAATGTATGCATATGTACCAATAGTAAATATTGTCCTTCCAGGTGACATTTTTGAATGCAACAATATTGTCTGAGATTTTTATCTAATCTTCTGTTATCTTCTCCTTTATTCCAAAATTTATGAAATGACTCCTCAGTGCTTTCTTAATTATATCACAAGTAGATTACTTCATATTTGATCTGGTTTCAGAAATCATCTTCAGTGTCATTTCTACATATTCTTCTTGGGATCTAAGTTGTTAAAATGCAGTAATGGTGACTTGATCAAATAATTATAAAATATATATTGATGTAGAAATATTGAAAAATAAGTTCCATTCTATAATGTATCTTCAGTCAATTTCATTTGTAAATATTTATGAATTCAATAGAATCATTTAGGTCTAGAAGAGATCTTACAGGTCATCAAGTCAGTTATATCTTTACCCTCACTTTACAGATGAGAAAAGCAAGGCACAAAGTTCATTGACTTACTCAGGACCACAGAAATAGGAAGTATTTCAAGGAGGATTTGAATTCAGATCTTTCTGAATCTATGCCCAGTATCTTAGCCCCTGATGCCTTATTGCCTTTCCGAAACCTCAACTGAATTTCATAAATAAACTTTTCATAGTTTTGTTTCTTCCTTTCTCAGTTTTATGAGTCTTCCTCAATGTTTTACAATTGAATTTTTATTCTGCATTAGGTTGTCTTCCTTGTCTCCTAGCTTTAGTAGGAAACTTAAAAGTGTATGGTGGCTAAAGTAGTTTCTTGGCTCTTTTGACCCCATTGAGCTGCTTGCTTTTTATCAATTGATTTTGATTATTATCATTTCCCACAAAAATTTTAATACCTTTTCCTTTTTCCATTTCTGATTTGTTTCTGATACTTATTTCCATTTCTGTCTTTTAATAACCAATTTCAATTATTGTTATTTTTTCTTTGGTACTTACCATGTAACTCTTCAGGAAGAACATATTCAGGAGAGACATACAGCAGACAGACATAGATTCTCAATAAGCCTACAAAATTTTTTTGCAAACATGGGCTATATTTTCCAGAATACTTTCTGGAATCCCCACCTGTTCCCATCTTGTTTTTAAGCACTAAACTTCAAAATAAGTTTTGATTTTTCATGACTTCATTCTCTTCCATAGATAGAGGCATGGAGATTACAATTACCTTCATGGTGGTGGTCTTATAGATACCTAATGAACATTGCAAAATAATATGTTCAAATACCATGAAGAGCACTAGTTCTTATTACTTTGGTACACAGTGAAAGCAATTGTAACCTGTCCTTCTAAGTCATCCTTCAGTCTAAGTATAACCTTGTTTTATCTATTTGATTATTTCAGTAGCATCAAAATAAATGTTATTGATTTCATAGAATAGCATGACACTTTATCATTCATTGAATATTTAAATTGTCAATAGTTTATATTTCTAAAATGACTAAAACAATGTTTGACTCTTGCCACCATGTTCATTTTTTAGAGGAGGGATGCCATTTTTTCTTTATTTCATGGGTTAGCCTTCATGGGTTAGACCACTGTCAGTGGTCAAGGTATTTGACAGGGGATCCCTATGTACTTAACTCAGTTTGTCATTCATTAATTGAACAAGAATTTATTAAGCACCCACTCTTTAGCTGGCATTGTACTTACTCTGGAGGGGGGGGGAGTATAAAACAGTCCCTACTCTGAAGAGCTTACATTCCATTGTGGGGTAAAAACAAAGCAAACACAGAAACTTATATAAATCTAAGGAACAAACAAAATGATTACAAAGGCATACAAAGTAATTTGGTTATATATACAAATTATATATACCTGAATTGAGCCTTCAAAGAAAATTGGGGATTCTGAAAGACCTAGGGCAGCTAGCATTATCTCTCTGGCATGGGAGAATGCCATTGTAAGTTCCTGGAGACAGGAGATGGAAAGTCTTTATAAGGAACATCAGGTAGTCTAATTTGCTTAGAACTTAAAGAAGTAATATACAATAAGCCAGAAAAGGTATACTGAAGCCAGATGCCCAAGAGCAGTTTTTTCCCCCTAGAATACATGAAACTTTTCACTTGTGGTAGAAATTACTAGATTGTATATTTCATGAGCATAAGCTTTCAAGACCACAGTGTCAGCTCCTTCTCACAGTGAGAGCTCAGAGAAATATTTCTCTGTTAACAGGTTGGAAAAACCAGTCACTGTCATGAACATACATCCAGAAAACAACTCCTTCTAGCTCTCAATGAATATCTTTGACCCCTTGTAGCCCTCAGTTCTTGTCTTTGAAAGTCTTCCTGACTTCCCTCAATATTAGACAGATCTATATCCTCCTCTTACCTGTGGTATTATGAAGGCCTTCTCAACGACTTCTACTACCTACTACTAACTATAACTCAGACTTATACCATTCTCTGACACCAAAATAAAGGCATTCTTATTGCCATGTCCACAGAAGGGCCAAGGTCACTATCCTAGAGCTTGTAGCTGAAAATGCTTAGCAAAGGGATATTTAATTCTTCTATATTGTGAAGTTTTTTGCGTAATGTGACCACATTCAACAAATTCAATAGCTACTTGGAGCATTTCTAGCAGACCCATTTTCCACAGCACAATATTGCAACAATTTGCACAAACTGCATGTGGGGAACATCAAAAATGTCTTCAGTGGCGACAAGGTGGTTCAATGGATCAAGCACTGGCTCTGGGGTCAGGAGTACCTGAATTCAAATTCGGCCTCAGACACTTAATAATAACCTAGTTGTGTGGCCTTGGGCAAGCCACTTAACTATTTGTCTTGGAAAAAAACTTAACTCTCTCTCTCTCTCTCTCTCTCTCTCTCTCTCTCTCTCTCTCTCTCTCTCTTTCTATCTCTTATATATATATATATATATATATATATATATATATATATATATATATATATATATATAAACATCCCTTTGGATAGATTAGAATCCTTAAAAAAATGCAGTTCAGCAAATGGAGTATTCATTACAAGATTTTCCTTAGACTGTTCATTAACTGAGGAAGATAGAAAGATTGTGAAACAGTACAAAGTCTATGTTGGGGAGAGTTTCAAAGTTTTCAAGAGAAGATGAAATGGGTAAAAGTATGACACAAATGAGGATATGGAATAAGAAAAGGAAAGTTCAAAGGGAGGGCTAAGTTTGTCTGAAAGATCAGGGGTAGTTGCTTAGAGAAGGTAGGATTTAATCTGGTCCTTGGAAAAACTCCAGATGATTTTTACCTGGTGAAAGTGTGATGTAGTAGGAAGACTATCCGACTGTATTGGAGCAGAGAGGCTAACAATACTGGTCTTGGTGCTAGTTCAGTCTCACCTTGGAAAGGCACCCTGACTCTGGGATTCTGGTGAAGTCACTGACCTTCTATCTGCCTCAGTTTCTTTTTTAAAATGAGATGACTCTATGAGGCAGCTGGGTTTCTCAGTAGATAGTGCACCAGCCCTGAAGTCAGGAGGACCTGAGTTCAAATGTGGCCTCAGACACTTAATAATTACCTAGCTGTGTGGTCTTGGGCAAGTCACTTAACCCCATTGCCTTGCAAAAACCTAAAAAAAATGTCTTCAGCCAGTTCTTATACCGACTCTCATTATGAAGCTCTCTGTATAGGACTTTGAGTTCAGAAGTAGGGATATACACACAAGGCTAAGCAGAACCCAAAGTGCATGTGACAAACTACACCACCTTTAACCTTGATCCCTTCATCTCTTTAGTGCTGATCTGCCATAACTTGATCACATATTGCTTATTGAAGATGAAGGATTGGAAACAGGATCATGTAAACTTTAATTTTTAAAAAAATATGGAACAGTCTCCCCACCTTCTATTTATGTTTTTTTGATGTAAGACCTGGTAAGATTCATCTACTTAACTATTCCAGCAGATGATTCGATATAGGACTATACATATTGGTTCTTTCTTTCCTAAAAACTGAAACATGGGAGCTCAAATGGCCTTTGAAGATGTAGGTCAGTCCAGATGAATAGATGTGTTTGGGAGGTAACAAAATATTAATCTTCCAGGTTTGAAAGTATCTGGAAGCATATTCCTAAAGTATATGAAAAATTAACCAAACCAGTTAAGGGCCTTCCCTGATGGTGAAAACAGATCAAAATTAGGTCTCTGTCATTGATTACTGTGTAACCTTGGATTCATATCTTGATTTTAACTACAATTATCCTTCAAACTCTCCCCATCACAGTTTTGATATTTTGCAGGTCAGTATTAGAAATTAAATGGGAATGTGTGTGGGGGGAAGGAGTTTTGCAGATGTTATAGAAGACATATGGATGCCAGCCAATGACACAGAACCTATGATTACTTAACCTAAATTTTGCAATAAGATGTAGTCCATAAAAGAAAAAAAAGAAAAAAAAATTAAGACTTTTTCTCTGTTATGAAGGCAAAATATTTTACAAGAAATTTTTAGATCATGGGAGTGCTGCCCTCCTAACCCCTGCATTGGGGCAGGGATAACTGTATTTTGTTATATTTAGTCTCTTTAAATTATGCATAATACATAGATAGATAGAGACCTGTCTTTAGACACATAAATATAGATACATTTATTGTTTTCCTATTAGAATATGAACTTGTCAGATACAAGCATTTATTAAGTACTTAGCTTACAATTAAGTACTTAGCTTACTTAAGTACTAGATACTGCTCAAATAGGAATCATTTCAGTAGTTTGGCTTTTTTTTTAACATCCTCTAGTTCCTAACATGATACCTTTAGTTTCACAGTAGGCATTCATAAATTATGGATTGATTGTTTTACCATGACCTCAGTGTTCTCATCTGTAAAACAAGATTAAAACTATCTGACCTGTAAAGTTACCTTATAGATCTATTACAATATACTGGTGCTGGCTAAATTTGTTACTGCATTCTTTTGGGATGTAGGTATAATAATGCATTCATAAGAAATAATCATTTCATATCTATTTTTTGTAGTTAATTTGTAATCATTATAGTGGTCTCTTCAAGTGCTAAGGATATTTTATATTTTGAAATGATCTTTAGAAGACCCTATGTGGTGATGATCGTATACTAAATTTGCTTAAAGAAAAATATATTCAGAATCTGAGACATGAATACCATGTTAACAAAATTCAAGTTTCTTTGCATATAATCAATTGTGATAAACTGATGATTCTGATAATAGACTAATGAACTAAGCTAGTATCTAAATTTATTAATAATTTCTTTGTTTACAACAGTTTAAAACATTTTTTGAGTTCTGTGTATTATCTTAAGTTCATTATTCCTCATTTACTTTGTTGTTCTGAATATTATTTCAATGTTATTTCAGTTGCAGCAGGAGTTAGAAGAAAGTATAGCCAAGGCAGGTATGTCCAAATTATTTATAAATAAAATATGCTTAGTTTGATGTTACAATTAATTTTATATGCAGGAAAAACTCACACAAATGTCACTCATCACTATTATCCTTAAGATATTGGTTGATTTTAGAGCAGTTCATCAAGTTACTCCTATAATATTTCTATCTGTTCTCAAATAGAAGTATATAAGCTGCAATTATAATTTTGTTCATACTAGTCAGTTTACACTCATGTTGATATCTTATGTCCTTTATTGTGTTTGTCTGTTTGAAGAAAGTGTGAATCACACTTTCATTTAATTCATTACTTCTTTTATTTTTTGTTAAATTTATAACTAAATTGTTGAAATATTGTTCTTGCAGTACTATTGATTACTAGACAAAAATGTAATTTAAGACACCGCTAGTTAAATTGATATTTGTAGATGGTTTGGGAAAAGTGGAATTGGTTTTGATATGAGCTTCAAAACAAACCTGCATGGTATGTGACTTTCAGGAAAGCTTGAATTTAAGTCATCCTTTTGATACATAGTGCATATGAGACCATGGACAAGTCATTTAACTTCAGTGATCAAGAAACTCTAAGACTAAGTTGGACCTATGACCATTGTTATGATTCTCACACCTGGAATTTGACATGATGAATTATGAATACCTAGGGGAAAAAAAAAACATCACATCACACACACACACACACACACACACACACACACACACACACAATGTAAATTGTTTTTTCCCCAGTTAATGTCAGATTTGAATCTGTCTTGTAGGGCTTCTCCATTAGAATCAACTGAGGAATCCTCAAGTTTACCAAATCTGAAGCAGGATCCAGTTTCCAGAGCAACTCAGGAATACATAGACATTTTAAAGAAAAAGTACTTGATTTAAAGGAAGAAATATTGTACATCTATCAAATAAAATGAATATTTGGCTTTCCATTAAATATATAGATGTGAAAAATCTAATGTATTATAAAATGTGCTTTGTCATAAGTTTTCATATGTAGTGTGCATGTATTTAAAAATAGATTTGCATAATCCTTTATTAAAAAATTTGCTTCTTTATTTTTGAAAAACTGGTCCCAAATTAGTAGTTGTTGTAGGTAGTCTAGAAACCATTAAATTGCTTATAATACTTGTGCCATCTATCTGTCTTTAAAAGTTGTACTCTTTCCTATATAGATTTATGTTGGCCTAAGCATTTTGCAAATTTATGTAAAATTATTTGGATATACTAATGCTATATCTACTCTCAGAGTTTGAATTTATCTGCAACAGTGCTGTAAAATTTAGAGTTGTTTTTTAAATTGAAATTTAAGTTATTTTTATGCTAAAACACACTTAAACATTGTTTTAAACTTAATAAAATAGATCTTTCTCTTGAAGTTATATATATGTAAATATATATATATATATATATATATATATATATATATATATGTATGTATATATATACATAAACACCCCCCCAAGACTAGATTGGATACACCACTGCTTGATGATCAGATCTTGTTGTACAGTTGTATCAGTCCTGTCTGTATCTTTGAGATTCCATTTAGAGTTTTCTTGGCAAAGATATTGAAGTGTTTTGCCATTTCATTCTCCAACTCAGTTTATGATTGAGAAAACTGCGGAAAAAGGGTCAAGTTACTTGTCCAGGATTGCGTAACTTATAGGATAGAAGAGCATAGTTAGTAGAGGTTCTCTTCTTTATACAAGTAGAAATCTTGTCTACAGGATCAGCACTCTCTCCATTGCATCAAAAGACAGTAAATATCAGGACTGGGATTTCAGAGTTAAACTTTTTGATTTTAACACACTTTTTTTATTATATTATAAATATCAATATTTCTTATGTAAAATGAAAAATGATGACTATATATTTAATTGAAACTTTATTACATAGATTTTAAAATATTTTTTTCTTTTTAAAGTAATATTGATGTGTTTTATTTTTACATTACATTTTCATATTGAGAGGTCCCTTGAAATAAAATAAGACTAAAGAAAAAAATAACACAGTGACCTCATCTAATAGTGTATTCAAAATTTCTATATCTGTACCTCCTTCCTTTATTCTCCCCCCTTATCCCTATTCACCTCATTGAAAAAATAAAAGAGCTATTCTTTATGACAAATATGCATAGGCAAGTAAAACATATTTTCTCACTGAGTATATACAAAAATATAGAGTATCCCAAAAGTCATAGTACATTTTAGGCTTTAATTACTTGAAGTATGAATGATATAAATTTTTGAAAAATGTAATTTGGAAGTTTAGTTATTTAAATTTTAAAATTATTTAGTTTTGCCAATTTTGAATAAACAATTTTAATTTTAACAGGATAGAGCACTCTGCCAGCATATTTTTCTATATATAAATTTATAAATATATATATATGAAAATTGGGATTATATAATGTAATATTTACATACATATAAAATATGTATGGGAAAATTTTAAATATATATTTTCTATATATAAACTACTCCTATCTGAATGAAGACTTTCTCAAACTGATGGATCAGTCAAAAGAGTTCTTCTCCCTTAGCCACTTTTGTTATCTGATCTGTCTACATTATGAGCTCATGTATCGGGCAAAAATTCTTAATTTTGATGATCTGAAAGCTAAGATTGAAAATTCAGCCCTATATAAATTCAATCCTATTACTAAATAACAACTGATGAAATTATTTATATTATGACACAAGACAGTGATGTTTAATAACTTCACATTTTAAAATAATTAACCTTTCAAATTGGTTTTATAAGTTCTTCAACATTTCTACATCTGAAGAGATAAAAGTTCAAAAATGCACTAAGGATTTTGAAGTATATTGTATGCACTGTAACATATTATGTAACCCTAGACAAATCACATCTCAGTGCCCTGGGCAATTTTCTGTAGGAAGGGGAAAAAATCTACCTCAGATCCAGGATCTAACCCTTCCTTGGCAGATCAATTCAGGATATTAAGAAGAAGGCTGATTAATGAAAATAGAATCCAATCAGAAGAAATAATTTGTAATGCTATCTATTCTTATAAATCAAATTTCTATTACATATTTGAGTATAGTTTTTCCCCATTACATGTAATGCTTCCTGATGGTTTTAGACAGATATTATATATCATTGTATGTCACTTATTCCTGTGCTCTCAGTGTTGAAACTGTACCCAAAGAGCAATAAAACTGATTTGACCCTTTGACCCAGCAATACCAATACTAAACCTGTATCCAAAAGAAATTACAGAAAATGAGAAAAGTCCCACAAGTTCAAAAATATTTTATGACCTCTCTTTGTAGTGCCAAAGATTTGGAAATTGAAGGGGATGCCTATTAATTGAAGGGCTAAACAAGTTATGAATGTATGAATATTATGGACTACTTTTGTTCTATAAGAAGCCATAAATGTTCAGACTTTAGAGAAGCATGGAAAGAACTTGATGCTGAGTGAAGGGAGAAGAGAACCAAGAGAGCACTGTACACATTAATAACATTGTGAGTCAATCAACTATGACGGATGCAGCTCCTCTCAGCAGTTCAGATATCTAGGAGAACCCTGGGACACCTGTATTAGACAATGACATCCACATCCAGAAAGGGCAAGTCAACAACAAAAACCCCATATAATCTGAATGGATGCTATGTTCAATTTTTAAAACTGCTCTTATGTTTTTCCTGTGCCATGGTTTTCTTTCTTTGCCCTTAGTCCTAATTGCTCATACACATACTGATTAATATGTAAATATGTTAAACACAAAAGAACAAGCACTGTTTGCCACTGAGGGGAGGGGGATAAGAAGGCAGGGTGGCAGAAAATGTGTAAATTATAAATAGGTTATTGGATGAATGTTGAAAAACGTCCATAATATGTAATTAGAAAAATAAATTAATATATCAATTTAAAAATCAGGAAAAATGAGTACTGTAATTTTTCAAGTCTTTTTCATCTTTTGAGATGATTTTATGCTTTTATGATTGTTTATTTTGTTATTGATATGGTCAATTAGGCTTATTGTTTTCCTAATAATGTATTATCCCTGCATGGCTGGTATAAATTATACCAGATCATATTGTATTATTCTAGTAATAATTTGCTACTTTTTTGCATTTGATTGTGAAAGTTTTGTGCCACAGTATAGGCTCAATTTTTGAGAAGGTCCCATATATCACAGAGAAATAGATATATTGCTTTATATTCCACTCAGTTTTCTCCAGAGGTTTATCATATCTCATTTTTCTAAAATTCTATTCAATTTTTAACTTTCTTCTTGTTTATTTTATGGTTAGATTTATATAATTATGAGAGAGAGGAGGCTGATGTCCTCCACTAATATAGTTTTGCTGTCTTGTCACTCTTTAGCTTCTTTCTCTAACAATTTGGATGTCCTAACACTGCTTTCCGCTTCCATTTATGGGAGAGTTCATTCCATTCAAATTCAAAGTTTTGATTACTAACTCTATATTTCCCTCCATCCGATCTTCACTCTTTTTGTACTTTTCTCTCACCTTTGCATTCTCACTCCCTCACCAGAGTTTTGATTTTGACTGTTGCCTCCCTCAGTTTGCCCTCCTATCATCTCTCACTTTGTTTTTCTTATCCCTCTCCCTTTTTATGTTTGTTTACTTTTACTTTTTTTGCCTTTTTTTGCAAGGCAGTGGGGTTAAGTGACTTGCCCAAGGCCACACAGCTCATTTTTTTTAAGTGTCTGAGTTTGGATTTGAACTCAGGTCCTCCTAACTCCAGGGCTGGTGCTCTACCCACTGCACCACCTAGTTGTCCCCTACTTTTCCTTTTACATTTAATTTTATCCTCCTTTTATCAGCTCTTCTTTCCCCTTTCCTTCCCTTATCTGTATAATAAGATAAATTTCTAAACTCAATTGAGAATGTATGTAATTCCCTCTTTGAACTAAAACTGTTGGGAGTAAGTGCTTACATCTTCCCTTATGTGGCATTATTTAGCCTCTAATGTCTCTGTCTTGTTGTCCTAATGTAATTCAGCAAATTATCACTAAGAAAATAAACTGTGATGGTTAGGATTTATATCAAGAATTCATGGTCCAATCAATATTAGGAAAACAATCAGAATATTTTACCATATTAATATTGAAACTAAAAGAAATCATATGATCACCTTAATATATGTTAAAATCTTTTGACAAAATATTGTACCTGTGCCTATTAAAAGCATTAGAGAACATAGAAATAAATTCCTGAATATGATAAGCAATATCTACCTAAAACCATCAAGCATTCTATGTAATGGGGATGTACTAGAAACATTCCTTTATAAGGTCAAGGATAAATCAAGGATGTCCAATTAAATCTATTCAATATAAGATTCAAAATGCTAGTTTTAACAAGAGAAGAAAAATAAACTGAAAGAATTGGAAGCGGCCATGGGAAAGGAAAACTCAGTCTTTGAAGATATGTTATAATCTGAGAACTTTTAGAAATAATCAGCTAAAGAACCTGAAAAGATTAACTTTTTTTCAAAGGAGAAGGATTAAAATAAACCATCATTTCTATATGTGACCAACAAAGTCCAACAGTAGTAAAAAGAGAAAATCCATTGAAAGTAACCACAAACATGAAATTCTAAAGAATCTAATTCCTACCGCAAGACAGTGACTATATGAACAAATTACAAAACACGTTTCATGTAGATCAAAGCAAATCTAAACATATTAAATGTTAATTGCTCATGGTAGGCTGAGCTAATAAAAATGATACTAATACCTAAATAAAATTACTTTTTCAGTGCCATAGCAATCAAAACTACCAAACTATTTTATAGACCTTGAAGAAATAGTAACAAAATTCATCTGAAGGAACAAAATCAAGAACATCAAGGGAAGTAATGAAAAAAAATGTTAAAATGTGTCCTATCCATAACAGATCTAAAACTATACTATAAAACAACTGGCAACAATATTTGGTACTGGCTAAGAAACAGAAAAGTGGATCAATAGAATAGATTAGGCACAAAAGAAACTCTAGTAATATGCATTAGATAAACCCAAAGAATTTGGGGGTAAAAACTAACAAAAACTAGCTGGGAAAACTGAAAAAGTATGGTTAAAAACAATACATAGACCAACATCTCATAACTATACTAAGATAAGGTCAAAATGAGTACAGAATTTAGACTTAAAGGATGATTGCTTAAACCACTTAGGAGAACAAGGAATAATCTATAAAATGAGGAGAAGTTTATGACCAAAGAAGAGAGATTAAAATTTTAAATTACAAAATGAATGATTTCAACTACATTAGATTTTACATAAACCAATTCAAGATTGGCAGCAATGTAGAAAATTGGGAAATAATTTTTACTGCTCGTGTTTCTGGTAAAGGAATAAATTCTAAAATACATAAAGAATTGAATCAAATTTATAGAAATAGAAGTAATTTTCCAATTGACAAATTATAAAAGGATATGAAAAGGAAGTTTTCAGATAAAAAATTCAAACTATTGACATTTGAAAAATGTTTCAAATTTTAATGCAAATTAAAATAACTCTTGAAATATCACCTCACACCTATCAGATTGTTGGAGAAGATGTGGGAAAAATGGGACACTGATGCACTGTTTGCAAAGTGAAATGATCCAACTAATCTGGAAAGCAATTTAGAACTGTCCCAACAGCAATAAAACAGTGTATATACTTTGATCCATCATCACCACTACTAGGTGTATATCCCAAAAAGGGCATAAAAAAGGGGAAAGGATCAACATGTATAAAAAATATTTATAGTAGCTATTTTTGTAGTGGCAAAGAATTGGAAATTGAGGGAATGCCCATCAGAGGGGAATGGCTGAACAAGTTCATGTTTTATGAATAGAATACTATTGGTTTATAAGAAATCATTAGTAGTTGGATTTTAGAAAATCCTGGAAAGATTTGCATGAACTGATGCTGACAGATATGTAAAATCAGGAGAACACTGTATACATTAACAGAACCATTATGAGATGAACAACTATGATAAGAACAAGTCCTCTCATCAGTTCAGTGATGGAGAAGCCTGAGAAAGCAGTTATGGAATATGCCATTCAAATCCAGAGGAAAAAATTAGGGACTCTGAATGTAGAGAAAAATGATACTATGGTCACTTTTTAAAATTTGTTTTATTTCTTATTTTTCTCTTTATTCTAATTATTCTTTCACAAAATTATTAATATGGAAATATGTTAAACACAATTGTACACATACAATCCATATCAGATTTTTTACTGTCAAGGGTTTTTGGGAGGGAAAGGAGGGTGGAATTCAAGTGCTTACTATAGGATAAATGTTGAAAACCATATTTGCATGTAATTGGAAAAAATTATGTGTGAATATATCGAATATAGTTTATAAATCGTGTTTCAATCATAAACACTTTATTTTCTAAGACATTTGAACTACTGAATAATTTTTTTAAAGGAAAGTTATGTTAGAGACAGCTAGGTGGCATAAGTGGATAGAGCATCCTGCTGTCATGAGGGTCTGATCTCAATTCTCAGTCTCAGATACTTCACATGTACTGTGTGACTTTGGGCAAGTCACTTAACCTCACACCTTGTTAAAAAAAGACAACAAGATTTAGGGGTCAGTTAGGTGGTGTAGTGGATACTGAGTTGAAATCCAGTATCAGACAGTAATTGTCTAGCTATGAGACCCTGGGCAAATCACTCTTAGCCCCATTGCCTTAAACAAATAAAATTTTTAAAAAAGTTACTTTAGTGAATTTACAAAAAGAAGTAATTCAACAGTTTTATTTGGATTTCAGTGCTAGAATCTCATTTCTAAAATAGCTATAATATTGTTAATTTCATTTATTAGACATTTTGCAAGTAATCCTCAATCACAGTTGTGACTCAATACAAATATTTGCTAAAATACTTGTCAGTTCCCTGAAATTTAGTGAAGAGCCCAAAAGAAAAATAAGAAGACATTTATATTGGAAGGAAGCCTGTTTAGGATAAGATTCTGAATCTGCTCTGATTATGAAATAAACACACTATAGCCAAAAGCACTCCAGCTTACACTCTAGACTGGTCAAGTTTTATTGTTTCTATTAAGAGTCACTTTTTTGCTTTTGAACTGATCCTTACCCCTAACCCCAATATGCACTCATACCAGCTCAGTTGATTTAATGTCAGATGACAATTTGTTAATGTGTTAAAGGCTATTCCTTTAATAGAATGGAAAGATGCAATACCATTAGCTGGGGAAAAAATTAGTCACCCCTTTGAGTTTTAGATAACTAAGCCCTAGAATTAGTGTAAGAGTTTATGAATGTCACCACTTGTTTCAGCAGGAAGCAGATGAGAAGCATCTGAACTGAAAGACATTTCATCAGAATTAGAATCATTTGGCTCCTTGCATCTTTTGTCTATTTCTCAGGTTTTTAAGTCAAGATCCTTACCTCACTTCCTTGCCCTGCATTTGGATTTTCTTTCTTTTGGTTGCTTGCCTAGTCTTTGAACATCCTCTTCACTTTTGGTCATTTTGTATTTTTATATCCTTTCTCCTTACTTAGTCTTTACCAGGATTTGACTCCAGAAAAGGATTACAGTGAAACAAGATTTAAGTGGAAGTAAAAAAGCATTATGGCCACCCATTTCATTCAAGAACTCATCTTTTTAACTGCAGGTTCTGTGGGCAGGGAAGAACTTGGATTGTATTCAAGTGTTTCAGTTAGCTGGACTTCCTGCTGCTCTGTTGCAGCTAGGCAGGCCTTTTTATCTGTTCCCTGTATCTGTCTTTTGGGAAACTATATAAAGAACCTTTATAAAAGTTAGATATAAGCCAAAATTGAACACAGTGAACACTGATCAAGATTAGATGATATAAAAATATGAGAAGGCCTCTTTGCCAACATGAAGGACTATAAGAATGGAACACTACCAGAAATGCTATCTATAAATAGAAACACATATCTCAATTTGCCAGGTAATTTGATGGCTTACATTAGTAAGGTTGAAGAGATACTGACAATGAGGATGAATAGTTTGACTGAAGAAGCAGCATTACAATTTTTAAAGTACTTATAAAGTACTAACAAAAATGAAAAAATTTAAGATAGAAATCTATTCAAAATAATAAAGTTCATAAAATATCTAGGAACTAATAAACTAATACCTATATTCACAAAGCATTGTTATAAAAGTTAAGGAGATAAATAATTGAAGAGTTAATTTTTCATGGTTGATTACAGACATAAATATATATTTTCCTAAATTAGATTTAAAATTCATTTCTATAACAAATAACTCAAAGGTTTCTTTACAAACAAGGAAGAACAGAGGAATAAAATTTATTTGGTGAAACATAAGAACTAGAATCTCAAGAAAGGCCTCTTTTCTGAAACAAGGATATAATAGATCACCAGAATTCAATAATAACACAGCAATTATCAACAGTATTTTTTTATGGTATAAAAAGTAGATCAGGAGAAAAGAGAAACCTAGAAGCCTTTAAATAAAGTAGTGCATTATTGTATGAACTAAGAGAGAAAAACTGTCAAATTTTAAAATATCCTCAATTGACAAAGAATTTATAAAGTTAGAAAATAATATCAAAGAAATTAGGTTTGAGATTGCCATTTTATACTATTAACCACAACCTAGCTGAGGTATAGGATTTGTGACTTAAAAATGAAAAGTACATTATTTTTAAATTATGGAAAAATGAGAAAAGGTGCTTACTTAACAATATAGCTACATAACTATGTGTAGGATTCTTAAAAAGGCATATAATTATTATACAATATAAAAGATCATTTTTTCATGTTAAATTTAAATGGTTACAGTAAAGCTAGGATGAATGTTGAAGCCAGAAAGAAATAGATTCAAATCTTGTCTGTGACAAGGACCAGCTACATCATCTTGGTCAAGTCATTTGATTCTCAGGATCTCAATCAACCATAAGTTGGTGATCTGCATTGGTGGATGAAGTTTCTGAACAAAAAGGTGTATAGTAATGGATAGAAAGTCATTCTCAGAGTCAGAACTGGATTAAGCTCTCACCTCTGACACATAGAAGTCACATGGATGATCACAACCTCTGAAAGATATTTTTGTCTTTTTTGTACACTAGGTAACCCTCTATGGCTCTAAATTGAAGAGAAGGTGCCAATCTGCATTTGAAGAGAAGGCTCCTTATAGAGAACTCCTCGACTCAGGTCAAAGAAGACACCAGCATCAAATACATATGAAAAAAATAAGGGATGGAAATAAAGTCATAAGATGAGCCATTGCCAATAGGATTTTGAAAATATAATTCTCTGAAGAATTGCCAGCTATACAACAAAAATGCATCAAGGTACCCATATGTAGATTAAATCGGTAGAATATAATAAAAAAATGGACAAGTCAGCGGTGAAAATGTTAGTATGGAAAGGCAGTCATAATAATTCTGTTAATGGAGCAGTGATCCTACCATTCCAGAAGAAAAAAAAATTTGGAAAGATAAAGACAAACATTCTAACAGTAATTGTTAAAAAAAAATTAAAAAAAAACTATTGATCCAGGCAATGAAACTCACGTCCTTTCTCTCCATAAAGAGACTGGGACTCTAGATGCATAAGACTTTATGTATCTTCAGGTAGAGGTGCTATATAACTTTACTTTTCTTTCTGATATTAGAAGGGAAGATTTAGTTATTTGAAAGTGGTTGGAAAAAATTATGATAAGCCTGATAATTATCCCAAATAACAATAAAACTCAATTTTTGTTTTAAAATATTTTAATACCCCTACTAGACCAGAAAGTATCCAAAGATGGATCTCTATTCATGGTTAGAATTGTAACTACCATAGTAAAGGGACCTTGAAAAGATTGCCTAGGCCAAACAAGGCTAATATATAAATGATGAAATTAAAATCCAGAGCAGTTAAGTGGTTTGATCTGTTTACACACTTCATACTTGATCTTAAAAAGTAATTGCTCAACAAAGAGAGGATATTCTAGAGAGGTATGGAGGCAGCTGAATGGTAGAGTAGATAGAATGCTAGCTCTGACAGTCTAGATTTAATTAACCACTTACTGGCAAATAATACCATTGTTGTACTACACAAACCTCAAGTAAATTTTCATTTAAAAAGTTATCACTTGTAGTATACTGGACTCCAAATCCAGAGCTCTTTCCAGTATGTATTTTCAAATAAAAATACACTTGAGCTTTGTATAATAACAATGTTATTAGCCTGCTGTTCACATATACAGAAATATAAGTGTTTATATATAAAGCACACTTTCAGAAACCATGCAATTTAAAATCGTGTGGTAGAAAAAGACCAACAAGTTGTTTAAACTCCAATCTTTTAGGAAAGGAAAATAGTCTGAGAGACCACCAAGCATATACCTATACCTATACCTATACCTATACCTATGCCTATACCTATGCCTATACCTATACCTATACCTATACCTATACCTATACCTATACCTATACCTATACCTATACCTATACCTATACCTATACCTATACCTATACCTATAACTATACCTATACCTATACCTATACCTATACCTATACCTATACCAATACCTATACCTATACCTATACCTATACCTATACCTATACCTATACATATGTATATGTATATATATATATATATATATATATATATGTATATGTAAAACTTTACCCAGAATTAAATAAAATTTCTTCATTTGGATTAGACCTCTTGATGAAAAGAGTACAACTCAAGAAATCAAACACTTCTCAACACCTTGCTGGAGAAAGTCTGAAAAGGGACATTCCACCTACTGAAAAACTGTCCCAGCCCAGTAAATCCAGTAAGTCATTCCTCAGGTAGGACTTTAGCTGTTTGAAAAGAAGGCAGCTCCATCCTCAGACTCCACTGTTATAAGAGGAAAACTGACTAATAAACCAAAGTTTTTGATTCTTAATGTGTTCATGAAGTCTAATGATTAAGTTGTCTCTTCTGGATCTATTCTCTAGGACAGTAGTTTTACTGATGAGGTATTTTACATTGTCTTCTATTTTTCCAAATTTTTGGTTTTCTTAAGAGATTCTTGTTTTCTCATGATGTCATTAGTTTCCACATATTCCTTTCTTTTTTTTAAGAGAAGACTTTTCTTCATTTATCTTTTGCAACTCCTTTTCCAATTGGCCGATTCTATTTGTGAAGGAGTTTTCCATTTGCCCAATTGTGGTTTTCAGAGTATTATTTTCTTGTTGTGAGATGCTAATTTTCTTTTGTAAGATGTAATTTTCTCTTGGGTTTCTTTTCCCAATTTTCCCAATTGGTTTTTAAACTCATTCCTGATCTCTTCTAAGGAGTCTTTCTGGTATTATTTGGTAATATTATTTTGTATTATTTGCCCTTAAGACCAATTCATATTCTCCTGAGAATTTCTAGCTCTCTCTAAGTTAGGATCTTTGTCTTAGAGGTAATTTTCAATGGACTCCCCTTTTGACTGGCCTTTCTTCATATTCCTAGGATCTTGTGTTGGGGGAAGGACTGGTTCACAGACCTTTTGGTTTTGAAAACCCTACAGGCTTTGCAGACTGGGTTTAATGACTCCAATTGCACTGGCCACTGGGGGTGCCACTAGGGATTTTCCTTGGAGTGTCTGTAAACCTTGATTTGTTGTCCACTCCCTAGGCCTGGGGGTGGGGGTTGGGGTAGTGGAGAGAGCAGCAGGGTCTAAATTATCCTTGAAAAATGTGGGCTGGGCCCTCAGGCTAGGTAGTTAATCTTACTGTTCACTCAGCAATTCCTAAACAACTGGTTTAAAATATGCCATAACATATTTATGATTTTACACAAAAATATCTACTGTCACTCATTAAAGATATGATCATATGCTCGCATTTCATTTTATGACTGATTTGAAATTGAATCAAAATTCACTTTATTTTGAATGGAAGTCACTTCACCTTTTTGACTCCATTTCATCACCTGTAAAATGAGCAGGGGAAGGAAATGGTAAAGCACTCCAGTATCTTTGTCAAGAAAATACCAATTGTTGTCATGGAGTGTTGAACAGTAGTGAAACAACTGAACAACAGCAATTCTGCAAGATATATTGTGAAAAATTCTGGGAGAAGTAAGTGTGCTAACTTTCCTGTCCTCAAAGACTCTTTAATATTGCCAAGATCAGAGTTCAAGCACTTGCTGTGTTAAACTGAGTGAGTCACTTGATTTCTATTTACCTCAGTTTCTACATCTATAAAATGGAGATGATAATGATATCACCAGTTTCCCAGGGTTATCATGAGAATCAAATGAAAAAATAAATATGAAGTACTTAGTACAGTGCCTAGACATAGTAATTGCTATAAATATGCTAGCTGTTATATGAAAAACAAAATGTTGAAAGTGGTCTGTGGTTATTTTCACCAGGAAACTTGAATAATGCAAAAAAGCAAACAATTCAAATGAATCTTTATTTTGCTGCTCACATTTTCCCCCAACGCTTTTCTGTATTTATATTATTTATAATCAGTATTAATAGATTCATGCTAATATATCCCAAAGAAATATAGCTACAGATGCATCAAATGTTGGATCATAATGTAGTTTTAATAAGATTTCCATCTTTTGGAAATGTATTTTTATTGTGTCATAAGATGAAAAATCTAAGTCAAAAAGAGTGCTGACAATTTTGCATTTCTCAGGTTTAACCACAAATGAGTTTGGTTGACACAGATAAATGATGATCCTGACTGCTTTACCTCCTCCGAAAGATGCTATTTCATAACTTCCCATTCATTCTGAAGGGAAAAAAATGGGTCAGTTTGTCAATTTCACATTTATTGCTTTTATCTTTACAAATATGAAATATATATTCACTTCACATTATATATTATACAATTTAAATATATTATATTTATATAAATATTAAATATAGATTCACTTTTCACATTTTATACATATAAAATAGTAAGATTCCCAAGTTTCAATGTTATAAAAGCCAACAGAGCTTCAAATATTTCATTAGGTTGAGCAAACTAAATTTCAGCTAAAAGTAGTCAATTATAAAAAATGGCATTCATTCATTCATTCATGCATCAAGAAATTATTAAGTGTTTGTAATATTCCACACTGTGAAGAATTTTAGAGATACAAAAAAAGAAACCATCCATTTTCTCAAGAAATTTTAATTTTTATATTATCTTCTTATTTTATTGCTATTATTTGTTTTATAGCCTCTTTTTAATTTTCTTTTTATTTAAGGCAATGGGGTTAAGTAACTTGCCCAAGGTCTAACAGCTAGGCAATTATTAAGTGTCTGAGGTCACATTTGATCTCAGGGCCAGTGCTCTATCCACTGAACCACCTACTTGTCCCCTATATTTGTTTTAAAAACCACCTATATTTCTTTCCATGTCCCTCTGTTCTTTCTACCTCACCCCACACCAAACCATTTTACATTATTTTCCATAAAATATTTCCAGGATAGAGAGTATAATGGTAACAATGAACATGAACTTGGACAGACTTTGGGAGATGGTGGAAGATAGAAAGACCTGGTTTCCAGGGGGTCAAAAAGAGTCAGATCCAATTGAACAACTGAATAACACTGATGCTACTTAATTGACTGGAGAATACCTTACTATTTCCCTTGTTATTGCCCCAAAGAAAGAATATAGTAATTCAACAACTATGTCCCTCAATCTCTATTTCACTCATGTAGTTTTCAAATTTTATCCTTTCTCAAATAAAAACCATCTAAATTTTCTTGTCCAAGGACCTGTAATTGTCTTACCCATTCCTATGTTTTCAATTTAATTACATATATAATTTCTATATGTGGTATAATATTATATGTCCCTGATTCCACCTCTTTTATGCCAGAACTTCTTATTATTTAATCCTATCTGCCATTTTTGTCAAGCTTAAATTTTTAAAAAAATATTATTATAAAGAATATTTGTAATTGTGATCACATTTAAGCATGAGATGTGAAAGGGGGAGACATTAACTTCTGCATTGTGGGGAAAGGAACAAATATGCAATAGAACTGCCTCATTTATGTTAGGTAATTTAGATTATTATAGGCCAGGGAATTCACCTTTTTAATGTAATCATGCCACAGTGGGCCTTTAATATTCTGGTTATGAATATAAATGTCTCAGTCATTAAAATATTCCTTCTTGAAAATCGTTGCCATAGAAGTGAGATTTATATACACAACCATGAAATGTTCCAGAAATCTACATAATTTGGGAACATTTGCAAAGGTCATGGAAGGCCTTCATAAATCACTCTCTGGGGACTTCAACTTTTATTTTTTAAATTAAGTCAGTCAACCATTTGAAATTTGTTTTTAGTTTCTAAGGGAAATATAAGAATGATGGCGATGCCCAGCCATTGAAGGGCACCTCTTCCTGTCTGTCTCTCCATCTGTCTGTCTGACTATCTATCTGCTGTCTCTCTCTCTCTCTTTCTCCCATATATATGTAACTATATAAGTATGTATGTATGTGTCATGTATATTTTTAACTATTTGACTACAATTTTGCTTAGTATTGATCATGAACTTTGTGCACAAGATGCTAAACAAAGTTCATGAGGAGAAAGTTTGCATTGTAGTAAAGTCTTGTTCTAAATTATTAAAGCTAAGACTATCATTTTGTTGTCATTTTTGTTGATAAGCTTATGAGAGAACTGATTATAAACTTGAAATATGCAATAGGGATTCCAGTCCTTATTCTCCAGATTGCCTCTCCCCTCCACCATAGAAATTTCCTTACTCTGAAACTTCATTTCACCTCTAGACTTATCACACTGGAATTACCCTCTGCCCCTTTAACCCTTTCCTCTGATTTTAAAGAAAGTACCTAGGGCTCTTTATTCCTAAATATCTGGACTTTCACCTCCATGCCCCCATTTAAGTAGATCCTCCCTCTCACCAACATTGCCCTACTTTTCAGCTTCCTTACATGTACCATCCTGTCTCATTATGATGTAAGTTCCTTAAAGGCAGGCGTAATCATTTTGCTACTATTTGTATCACCAGTAAATAGCAGTATATATCTGGCACAAAGTAAGTACTTAATAATTTTTTTTTGTTTTGTTGACTTGTTAGATTAAAAAAAATACTTGTGATATTTACTCATTTTAAAATTTGGTCTCTTAGACATGACTTTAATAAGTTTTTGATGATGATTCATTTTTTATCAGTACTCCATTCATAAAAAGCATCAAAGACTGTAGATTTTCCCAAGTAATAAAAACGCATCTACTGAAAATATGACAAGAAGCTAATAGTGAGTGAAACTTTTTACTTGGCCATTTTCAGAGGATACGTCTGAGTCATTAGAAGTCGGATGGGAAACTTCAGACCAAAGAATGTGGTAATTCCATGAAGATGATAAAAATCTAATAGCTTAGAAAGCCAAAAATATAAGAGAGCTATATAATGTCTTATGTAATCTTTGAAAAAATACCACAGAAATGCAAGTATGAAATTTTGTCTGAAAAAATAACATTTGTTGTTTGAAATGACTATCTGGGAGCAAGAGGGGAGGAGGAGGGTTACTAGGAAAACCTATGCTGATTTAAAAAAAAAGCCAGCAATTAAAACTTTTTCTAAATAAAACATTATATTCAGCAAAAATAGATTATTGGTTCAGCTAGATGGAGAACCTACCATCCCTAAGTCTTACCATTCTGGGGTTAGAAGCATTAGCCAGAATGTTGTGCTGATTTCAGGGCAGCTAAAGAGTCCAGGAAGTTATGTCGATGGTTCAAGCCTAAGTTCTGAATTAAGTCTTAAGATTCATTGCCTTTTAGGTAACAATTAGCCTAACCTATGTGGGGTAGATCTTGCTCCTCCTACATTACTTGTACTGTGTGTCTCTGGACAATTTTTTTGCAATGTATTATTATGATAAACAATTAGAGAACTTTGCAATGTCACAAAATGTTGGACAAAAATAACTACAATAAAGCCATCAATAAGTGTGTCCACAATATCATCTAGATTTTCCCCCACTGCCTTGGGTGTTCCTGTGGTGGGGTTCCCAGACCTTCTCCACTAGTAGTGTAACTTCGGGCAAATCATTTTATTTCCCTTTCGCATAATGAACACATTGAAACTTTAGCTTGTTTGGCACTTCATTTCATGTGAAAGTTTTTTGAAAAGAATAAAAAAAAAACTATGAAAAATTAATTCTTAACACATAAGGGTACCATACCTTTGTTTTATTTTCCTTATTCCTAAAACACAGATTCTATAATGATTCTAAATTAAGCCAAAATGGTGCAGTCTATACTTTGCCCTGATAATGAGGAGGCAGTCTAATGGGAAGTAAAAAACCATGTTACAAAACTCCATATATTAAAGTTTCCTCTGAGCATAAGCTCTTTGAGGTATGGATTTTTATTTTTGGATCTGTATCACCACAACCTATCATAGTTCATTGTTGCAGTCCACTCTGGGCAGCCGGGTCTCAGTTTATTTCACACAACTCTTCGGGGAGCTCCGCCGGACATGTCCCGCATGTTCAATAATGAAAGTCAGTCAGCCAGTGAGAGATAAGCAAGGAGTTTATTATTGCAGGTATATGCTACATCTCTGACTTACATAGTTGAAATAAGGGTATATATAAGCCTAGTCCCCTTGTATCAGCATCCCTCATCTCCAGGCCTGTGGAAGTGTAACAGGGCTTGCCACAAAAGGTCTGTATCCTGGAAAAATGTGGAATCTTTAACAAGATAAAGAGAGATAAGTACCAGAACTCCTTCCTGGGACAGTTGAACAATATGAGGATGAAAGGCAGAGGGATAAGGACAAAAGGTCCTTCCTGAGAATATTCAACAAGATTAAGGATGAAAGGCAGGAGAACAAAGAGAGAGAATGGCCAGAGCTCCTTCCTGAGTTCAGAGCACTCTGGTATGGATGTTCCTGTTGTCCCAGGTCTCAATGACTCTCAGGATGAACTCCTCATGGCCACATACTCTATCTATTATCCCCTTACAGTTCATGAGACAAAATAGGAGTGTAATAAATGCTTGTTGATTGATTGTGGAACATTTCTTATCTGTTATACTCATTTAAGCAGATGGATCGTACCTAGGAGTCTCCATAATATCTTCCTGACACATTTAAAAGCAGTAATACTCTTGACCAACCTTGTTGCTTTCAGGGATATTGAGTTTGATAGCTTGTTTGAGCTCAGAAGTTCTGAGCAATAATGAGTGCAGTCAATAAGGTACTCAAACTAAGTCTGACATTACTATGGTGAGTCTTCAAAATTGAAGGGCCACTAGACTTCCTGAAAAGGTTCAACTGATCCAGACCAAAGTTCCTGTACTGATGAATTGTGAGCTCAGGTTCTTGAATGATCACCAAACTTTCAGCCTGGCTAAGATAAGGAGACTCAGTCTAAAATAAAATAGAAAAGAAAAGAAAAGAAAAGAAAAGAAAAGAAAAGAAAAGAAAAGAGAAGAGAAGAGAAGAGAAGAGAAGAGAAGAGAAGAGAAGAGAAGAGAAGAGAAGAAAAGAAAAGAAAAGAAAAGAAAAGAAAAGAAAAGAAAAAGAAAAGAAATAAAATCATACATAATAGACCAGGAAACATATCCTTACTACCTTTTTTTTATTCATTCATTTTTACTTTATTTTTTTTAACATTTCAACATTTTATTTGTTTTTCCAATTATATACAATAGTAATATATACCCATCACATTTTTTGCAAGGCTCTGAATTCTACAAATTTTCCCCCCTCCTCCCTTTCCTCCCCCCCACAGAAAGCTGTCTGTCACTACATTGTTTCCGTGCCATACATTGATATAAATTGAATGTTATAAGAGTAAACACAAGAATAAATATAAATCCCCTCCCTGCCCCAAGAAGATGGGAAACCTCAAAAATACAGAGAAAAAGAAAAATGTACTTCAGTCAGTGTTCAGATTTGAATGACTCTGTCTCTGGGGTGAGTTGCTTTCTTTATCATAAGTCCACCAGAGAAGTTGCTTCAATATTTTTCCCTCAGTTGCTGTTACTAGCGGTACCTCCACTCTATTTCTCCCCACTCTCATTTATTCTTTTCTCTCTCTCCTTTCATCCTGGCCCTATCCAAAAGTGTGTTGCATGTGAGTACCCTCTCCCTCGATCTTCCCTCTCTTCTATCACCTATTCCCCCCTTATCTCCCACCCCAATCCCCCTCATCCCGTCCTTTCCTCCCATCCTTTTCAAGGGCAAGACAGAGTTCCTTGCCCTATTAAATGTTTATGTCATTTCCTCCCTGAGTCATTTCCAATGAGAAGGAAGGCTCACTCATTCCCTTTTGTCTTCACCTCTCCACTCCATTGAAAAAGCTTTTTCCTTGACTCTTACATGAAATCTCTCAGCTTCTTCTTCATCTCCTTTTCCTTCCTCCCAGTACTTTCCCCCATCGCCATTTACCATATCATACTTAAATTCCACTCCTTCCTATGTCCTGTCTATATATGCTCCTTCTAACAGTGTTTATAAATGAGAAAATTCATATGTGTTATTAATATCTTCTCATGCAGGAATACAAACAGTTCAACATCATCACGTTCATCATAGTTAGTCCCTCTCTTCCACTCCCTCTATGGTTCACCAGAGTGCTATACTTGGAGATCAAACATTTGTTCAGTTCTTGTCATCTCAATGGGAAAGTTTGAAAGTCTCCTATTTCATTGAAAGTCCACTTTTTCCCCTGAAAGAGGATGTTCAGTTTTGTTGGGAAGTTGATTCTCGGTTGTAAACCAAGATCTTTGCCTTCTGGAATATCATATTACAATCCCTATGAGCCCTTAATGTAGATGCTGCCAGATCCTGTGTGATCCTGACTGTGGAGCCTCAGTAGCTGAACTGTCTGTTTCTGGCAGTTTTTAGAATTTTCTCTTTGATTTGGGAGTTTAGAATTTGGCCATAATATTCCTGTAAGTTTTTCTTTTGGGATCCCTTTCAGGGGGTGACCATTGAATTCTCTCGATTTCTATTTTACCCTCAGCTTCTAGGATCTCAAGGCAATTTTGCTGTATTATTTCTTGAAAAACAAAGTCTAGGCTCCTCTCCTGCTTGTGGCTTTCAGATAGTCCAATAATTTTGAAATTATTTCTTCTGGATCAGTTTTCAAGGTAGGTTGTTTTTCCAATGAGATATTTCACATTTTCTTCTAATTTTTTGGTATTTTGGGGAAGAGTTTTATTGCTTCCTGGTTTCTTGCAAAGTAATCAGCTTACTTTAGTTCCATTCTGCATCTGAAGGAGTTATTTTCTTCAGTGAGTTTTTTTAAATCTCCTTTTCCAGCTGGCCAATTCTGCTTTTTAAGGCATTCTCATTTGCCTTTTGTTTGGCTTTTTCCATTAGGTCTAAACCGGTTTTAAACGTATTGTTTTCTTCAACATTTTTTAAATATCTTTCACCAAGCTTTTGATTTGGTTTTCATGTTTTTTCTGCATGGCTTTCATTTCTCCTCCCAATTTTTCCTCCACCTCTCTTGCTTTTCAAAGTTTTTTTTTTATCTCATCCATAGTCTGAGCCTATTTTCTATTTCTCTTAGCAGTTTTGGATATGGAAGCTTCAATTTTGTCATCATCTGAGTATGTGTTTTGATTTTCCATGGTACTAAAGTAATTCTTTATGGTCAGAGTCTTCTTTTTTCTGTCGTTCACTCATTTCCTCAGCCCAAGAAAGTATAACTGCTTTCTCCTCTGACAATCCCATTACATAATAACAACTATTAAGAAATGATTTTGAGGGGCGGCTAGGTGGTGCAGTGGATAGAGCACTGGCCCTGGAGCCAGGAGTGCTTGAGTTCAATTCCAGCCTCAGGCAACTAATAATTACCTAGCTGTGTGGCCTTTGGCAAGCTACTTAACCCCATTTGCCTTGCAACCCCCCCCAAAAAAAATCATGGGAACTGGTGCAGGATTATTGTTAGATGTTCTTTCTTGTAGACTGGAAGGCTACTACAATTTTGCTGATGTCTACAATAACTGGTACTAGCAAACTAAAGTGTCTTCAGGTTTCCCTATGACTAAACAGACTTTTGAAATTGCCAATGAAGAAATTTACTACAACAGCAATTTAATCTTAGCACAGAAACAAGATTTAAAAAAGATTCAGAGGCAGCTTGGTGGTGCACTGGAGAGAGTTGTCCCTAGAGTCAAGAGGAAATGAGTTCAAGACAGTTCATATTTATTAGCCCTATGACTTTGGGCCAGTTGCTTAACTCCATTGTCCCCTCATAGCCCCTCCCTAAATACAAAAAGAAAAAACCCAAACCAGAGGCTATATGAATTAACCTTTCAGACATGCGCACACACACACACACACACACACACACACACACACACACACACACACACGCCGCAGCATTGAATTCAGTTGGATGCACAGATCTCTCCATGATATACAAGTTAAATGTGTATGTTACGCTAAAGGAATGAGGTGACCTCCTGTGCTGTGTTTTTATATTTAGGCAACTAAGAAAACTTTGTAGAATCTTTCATTCTTAAAGGGACAATTTAATATCAAGGGTGGTTTCATTACCTTTTTTGACATTTACTATCATATTGCCTAATTTAACTAGTGACATTGACAATTTAAAAAATATTTTATTTATTTTTCTAGCTACTTGCAAGAATGATTTTTACCAATCATTTTTGCAAGGTTTTGAGTTTTATATTTTTCTCCCTCCATCCTTTCCCTCCCACTTTCCCCTGACAGAAAGTAATCCAATATAGGCTCAATATTTATAAACATGCTAAATATAGATCCATATTGATCATGTTGTGAGAGAAGAATCAAATCCAAATCGAAGAAAACCTTAGAGAGAAAAAAATGGCAATACATAAGACAACTTTTAAAAATTTGTGATAATGAATTTTGATCTTCATTTAAACTTCCCAGGTCCTTCTCTGAATATGGATGCTATTTTCTATCTCAAGACTTTTAACATTGGTTTTGATTATTGTACTGCTGAAAGGAAAAAGTCCATCATAGTTGATCATCATTCCAGGCTGTTGCTTGTGTGCATATTTTTCTGGTTCTTCTCATCTTGTTCAACATCAATTCATACAAGTCTACAGACTTTTCTGAAACTCCATCCTTTGTGATTTCTTATAGAGTAATAATGTTCCAACACATATATAAACCATAACTTGTTCAACCACTTTCCAATTGATGGACATCCCCTCAATTTCCAATTCTTTGCTAACTACAAAAAAGACCTGCTATGAATATTTTTGTACCTGTGGAATTTTTACCTTTTTTCTTGATCTCTTCAAGATACAATCCCAATAGTGGTATTACTAGATCAAAAGGTATGCACAAATTTATTGCCTTTTGGGATAATTCCAAATTGCTCTCCAGAATGGTTGAATCAGTTCATAATTCTACCAACAAGGCATTAGTATCCCAATTTTCCTACAACCCCTCCAACATTGACTATTTTCCTTTCTAGTCATATTGGCCAAACTGATAGGTGTGAGGTAGTACCTCAGAGATGGTGTAATTTGCGTTTCTCTAATCAGTGATTTAGAGCAATTTTTCATGTGACTATAGATAACTTTGATTTCTTCAACTAAAAATTCCATTTCCATATCCTTTGACCATTTATCAATCGTGGAATGATTTTTTTTTATAAATTTGACCATTCTCTATATAATTTAGAAATATAAAGTACATTTTTAGGAACACTAGATGTAAAAATTGTTTTCCAACTTACTACATTCCTTTCAATCTTGGTTGCAGTGGCTTTGTTTGTGCAAAACCCTTTAAATTTCATGTAATCAAAATTATCCACTTTGTTTTTCCACAATGTTCTCTATCTCTTCTTTTGTCATAAATTGTTCCCTTTTGTAGATTTGACAGGTAAACTATTCCTTGTTCACCTAACTGGCTTATATTACCTTTTAAGTCTAAATCCTGCACCCATTTTGCAGCTTATTTTGGTATAGGGTATGTGATGTTGGTCTACATTTAAATTCTTCCATATTAACTTCCAGTTTTACCCAGAGTTAGTTCTTAACCCAGAAGCTGAAATTTGGGTTTATCAAACAATAGATTATCAAATAGTCATTTAATTCTGCTTCTGTTGTTCCCAATCTATTCCACTGATCCACCACTCTATTTCCTAGGCAGTGTAAGACAGTTTTGATGACTGGTGCTTTATAATGTAATTATAGATCTGGTATAACTAGACTACCCTTCTTAGCATTTTTATTAATTCCCTTTATATTCTTCATCTTTTCTTCCTCCATAAAAATTTAGTTGTTATTTTTTCTAGCTCAGTAAAGTAAATATTTTGAAATTTTGATTGGTAATGCTCTGAATAAGCAATTTAATTTAAGAAGAATTGTCATTGTTATTATTTTAGCTCAGTCTACCCATGAGCATGTTGACATTGTACCAGTTATTTAGATCTGATTTTATTTGTGTGGAAAGTGTTTTAGAGTTATTTCTGAGTCTACATTGGCAAGTAGAATCCCAAGTATTTTATGTTGTATGTGGTTATTTTAAATGGAGATTTTTTTCCCATCTTTTGGTGCTGTAGCTTGTTAGTAATATATAGAAATTCTGAGGATTTCTGAAGGTTGATTTTATATCTTGCAACTTTGGTAAAGTTGCTAATTATTTCCAGTAGTTTTGTTTTAGATGATTTTCTAAAATTCTATAGGTATACCATCATAACAGTTGCATAAAATGAGTTTTGTTTTTTCATTACCAATTCTAATTCCTTCCATTTCTTTTTCTTCGCTTATTGCTAAAGCTAATACACCTAATACAATATTGAATAATGGTGATGATAACAAGCATCCTTGTTTCACCCCTGATTTCATTGGGAATACTTCCAGCTTAGCCCCATTATAAATAATGCTTACTGATGGTTTTAGATAGATAATCCTTATAATTTTAAGGAGCATTCCATTTATTTCAATGCTCTCTAGTGTTTTTAAGAAGAATGGGTGCTGTTTTGTCAAAAGCTTTTTCAGCATCTATTGAGACATGATTTCTGTTAGTTTTGCTATTGATATGGGCAATTATGCTGATAATTTTCCTACCATTGAACCAATACTAAATTCTTGGTATCCTGTTTGATCATAGTGTATTATTCTAGTAATAACTTGCCAAAATCAATTTGCTAATATTTTATTTAAAATTTTTTCATCCATATTGATTAGGGAAAATGATCTATAATTTTCCTTTTCTGTTTTGCTCCTCCCTGGTTTAGGAATCAGCACCATATTGGTGTCATAGAAGGAATTCATAAGAAGTCCTTCTCCTAGTTTTTGAAATTGTTTATATAGAATTCAAACTAAATGTTCCTTGAATGTTTGATAGAATTTACTTGTGAATTCGTCTGGCCCTGGAGATTTTTTCTTAGGGAGTTCCTTGATGATTTGTTCAATTTCTTTCTCTGAGATGGGATTATTTAGGTATTTCATTTCCTCTTTTTTTAACATGGGTTGTTTCCATTTCACATAGATTGTTAAGTCTATTTACATAATGTTGGACAAAATACTTCTGAATTATTACTCTTATTTCCTCCCCATTGTTGTCATCTATTTCATTTTTGATAATGGTAATTTGGTTTTCTTTTATAATCAATGTATGCAAAGATTTATCTATTTTATTGCTTTTTTTCATGAAACGAACTCTTAGATCTATTTATTAGTTCAATAGTTTTCTTGCTTTAATTTTCAGAATTTCAATTTTGGTATTTAAGTGGGGATTTTTAATTTGCTCTAACTCTGTTTTAGATGCATACACAGATCATTGATCTCTTTATTTTATTTATGTTATGTAAGCATTTAGAGATATAATATTTCCCCTAATAACTGCTTAGGCTATATCCCACAACTGGGTATGTTGTCTCTTTACTGTCATTGTCTAGGATATAATTATTATTTTTTTCTATGATTTGCTATTTTATCCATTCATTTTTTAAAATTTTCTTATTTAATTTCCAATTAATTTTAGGTCTATATCTCCATAGTACTTTCTTGCCTGTGATTTTTATTGCATCATGATTTTGAAAAGGATTCAGTCAATATTTATGGTTTTCTGTGTTTCTTAATGAAGCTTTTATGCCCTAATACATGTCAATTTTATATTGGTGCCATGTACTGCCAAAAAATCCATATTTCTTTCTGTCCCTATTCAATTTTCTCCAGAGGTCTATGATATCTAAGTTTTCTAATATTCTATTCATCTCCCTAACTTCCTTCTTGTTTATATTATGGTTAGATTTATCTAATTCCAAAAGAGGGAGCTTTATGTCTTTCACCAATAGTTTTGCTGTCTATGTCTTCCTTCAACTCGTCTAGTTTCTCCTCTAAGAATTTGAATACTATATGACTTAGTGCATGCATGTTTAGCATTGAAAGTACTTCATTGTCTATGGTAACTTTTAGGAGGATATAGTTTCATTCATTTAATGAGATCTAGTTTTGCTAAGGCTTTCTCTGAGATGAGGATTGTTACCCCTGCTTTTCTCATAATGTATTCTGCTTCAGTCTTTTACCTTTACTCTTTGTGTATCTCTGTGCTTCAAATGTGTTACTTGTAAACAACATATTGTTAGATTCTGATCTTTAATTCACTCTGCCATCGACTTCAGTTTTATGGGAGAGCTCATCTCATTCACGATAACAGTTATAACTACTAATCTTTATTATACTCCATGCTATGTCCCTCCATTTGTCTTTCCCCCCCTTCCTTTTCCCTTATCCCTCCTCCCTGTCTTGCTACTGAATACTGCTTTCCTTAATATGTCCCCACTTACTGTCTACCATTCTCTCTTTCCTTTCCCCTTTCCCTTTTGCTTTTGTTTCTTTCTCTCCCTTCTATAAGTTCCTCCTTCCCTCTCTCTCTTTCTCTTTCTCCTCCTAATACTTGACAGGTAAGATAAATTTCAAGACTCAACTGAGTGTATGTTAATCCAACTTTGAGCCAAATCCCATAAGAGCAAGATTCAAGTGGTTCTCACCTCCTACCTTCTTTCCCTCTATTGAAATAGTTCCTTTGCATTTTTTCATGTGATATACTTTACTCTACTTCTACCTCCCTCTTCTTCCCATCTCTTTATAGTCTCCCCTTTTTTAATGTCTTAATTTTTTAAAAATCATTTAATCAAAATCATGGAAATACCATGAATGTCCATACCTTTACCCCAAGTATATTCCCTCTAAAAGAGATATAATTTTCAAGAGTTGTAAGAATCTTCCTTTCAGATAGGGATGGAACCAGTTTAATCTTATTGGATAGCAGTCTTTTCTTTCAAATGCAAAGATTTGAACTCAGCTTGACAATAAAGGATATTACTTACAAATTAGAAATCAAAGTACTAGGAATCATTGAAGACTACTAATTGAAAGAGTTGAACGTGTTTATTGATATGAGAAGTGTACAATGATTAGAATTGCATTATTGCAGCTTGAAATCACCGCACAGTGTGCTATGTTTCTTACCATTCCACTTGACTTTTCTATAATATCCTTCTCAGAAGATGAACTTTTCAAAGTATTCATACAGCTCTCTGTATAAGATGATATCCTAGAGAAGTGTGACCTTGTCCAACGTAGCACAAATTAAGAAATCATGGTTATATTAAAGAAATACTATTATGCTCCAAGTAAAGTAAGAAATTTAAGCCAAATTGGTTAATTCGTCAAACAAAACTGCTTGATACATTTATTATTTTACATAAAATGAGAAAGAGCATAATAACCTTTAACAAGCAAAAGAGGATGAAAAGGGAGAAATAGAAACACAGGTAGATTTGGCGAAAAGTAACACACAGTGTTTAAAATGCATGGATTTGAATGCAGCTTGACAATAAAGGATATTACTTACAAATTAGACATCAAAGTACCAGGAATCAATGAAGACCACCAACTGAAGGACTGGAGCGTGTTTATCTATATGAAAAGTGTACAATGATTAGAATTGTTGTATTACGGCTTGAAAGCGCCATACAGAATGCTGCATTTCTTACCATTGCACTTGACTTCTCTAGAATATCCTTCTCAGAAGCCCAACTCTTCAAAATATTCATACAGGTCTCTGTATAAGATGATATCCCAGAGAAGTACAACCCAATCCAACATAGCACAGATTAAGGAATCATGGTTATATTAAACAAATACTATTCTTCTTGAAATGAAGTAAGAAATTTAAGCCAATTTGGTTAATTCATCAACCAAAACTCCTTGAAACACCTATTCTTTTACATAAACTGAGAAAG
Organism: Macrotis lagotis; assembly: GCF_037893015.1. Classification (NCBI taxonomy): domain Eukaryota; kingdom Metazoa; phylum Chordata; class Mammalia; order Peramelemorphia; family Peramelidae; genus Macrotis; species Macrotis lagotis. Next base: position 279,121,842 of record NC_133661.1, on the reverse strand, counting down.
AACATAATAATCTTTACAAAGCAAAAGGAGAAGAAAAAGGAGAAATAGCAATACACATGGTTTTGGGGAAAAGTAACACATAAGTGTTTAAAATGCAATGATTTGAATGCAGCGTGACAATAAAGGATATTACATACAAATTAGACATCAAAATATAAGGAATCATTGAAGACTACTAATTGATGGAGTTGAAAGTGTTTATCTATATGAGAAGTGTACAATGATTAGAACTGTTGTACTGAAGCTTTGAAGTGCCGCACAGAATGCTGCGTTCCTTTGCATTGTACTTGACTTCTCTGGAATATCCTTCTCAGAAGCCAAACTCTTCAACGTATTCATACAGATCTCTGTATAAGATTAGATCCTAGAGAAGTGTAACTGGGTCCAATGTAGCACACAATAAGGAAACGTGGTTATATTAAACAAATACTATTGTACTCCAATTGAAGTAAGATATTTAAGCCAATTCGCTTAATTCGTCAACCAAAACTGCTTGATACACTTATTCTTTTACATAAAATGAGAAAGAGAATAATAACCTTTACCAAGCAAAAGTGGAAGAAAAGGGAGAAATAGCAACACAGGCAGTTTTGGAAAAAAGTAAAACATGAGTTTGTAAAATGCAAGGATTTGAACGCAGCTTGACAAAAAAAGGATATTGCTTACAAATTACACATCAAAGTACTAGGAATCATTGAAGACTACTAATTGAAGGAGTTGAACGTGTTTATCTATATGAAAAGTGTACAATGATTAGAATTGCTGTATTGTGGCTTGAGAGCGCCACATATGATGCTGTGTTTCTTAGCATTGCACTTGATTTTCCAGAATATCCACCACAAAACCCAAACTCTTGAAAGTATTCATACAGCTCTCTGTATAAGATGATATCCTAGAGAAGTGCGACCTAGTCCAAAGTACCACACGTTAAGGAATCCTTATATTAAACAGATACAATTGTGCTCCAATTGAAGTAAGAAATTTAAGCCAATTCAGTTAATTCTACAACTAAAACTGCTTGATACACATATTTTTACATAATATGAGAAAGAGCATAATAACCTTTATGAAGAAAAAGAGGAAGAAAAGGTAGAAATAGCAATAAACATAGTTCTGTGGAAAAGTAACAGATAAGTGTTTAAAATTCAAGGATTGGAACCCAGCTTGACAATAAAGGATAATAATTACAGATTAGACATCAAAGTACTAGAAATCATTGAAGACCACCAATTGATGGAGTAGAATGTGATTATCTATCTCAAAAGTGTACAATAATTAGAACCATTGTATTGCGACTGGAAAGCACGGCACAGAATGCTTCATTTCTTAGCATCACACTTGACTTCTCTAGAATATCCTTCTCAGAAGCAGAACTCTCTGTATAAGAAGATATCCTAGAGAAGTGAGACCCAGTTTAGCGTAGCACACATTAAGGAGTCATGGTTATATTAAACAAATACTATTTTGCTCCCATAGAAGTCAGAAATTTAAGCCAATTTGGTTAATTCATCAACCAAAACTGCTTGATACACTTATTCTTTTACATAATATTAGAAAGAGCATTATAACCTTTACCAAGTAAAAGAGGAAGAAAAGGGAGAAATAGCAATACACATAGTTTTGAGAAAAAGTAACACATAAGTGTTCAAAACTCAAGGATTTGAATGACGCTTGACAATAAAGGATATTACTTACAAATTTGACATAAAAGTAATAGGAATCATTGAAGACTATTAATTGAAGGAGTTGAATGTGTTTATCTATATGAAAAGTGTACAATGATTGGAATTGTTGTAATGTGACTTGAAAGTGCCGCACAGAATGCTGTGTTTCTTAGCATCGTATTTGACTTATCTAGATTAGCTGTCTCAGGAGGTGAACTCTTCAAAGTAATCATAAAGCTCTCTGTGTAAGATGTATAAAGTTAGTAGAATGTTACAAAACCTAGATGTGATAAAGCTGTGGAGGAAATTGAATTGGGATAGAAAGGAATACACTTTTTTATTCAGCAGTACATGGCATTTACACAAAAATTGACCATGTACTAGGAGTTAAAAACCTAATGATAAGTTGCAGAAAGGCAGAAATGTTGAATACATCTTTTTCAGATTATAATGCAATAAAATTCATATGCAGCACTGGGTCAGGGAGATATATACCCAGAACTAATTGGAAACTAAATAACCTCATTTTAAAGAATGAGTGGATCAAACAACAAATTATAGAAATAATTATTTCATTCTAGGTAATGACAATAATTAACAACATACCAAAACCTATGGGATACATTCAAGGTGGCTGTCAGGGGATATAATATATTTTTAAATGCTTACATGAAAAAATTAGAGAAAGAAGAAATAAATGAACTAAATATGCAACTAAAAAAATTAGAGAAAGAACAAATTAAAACCCCAATTAAATACCAAATTAGAAATTCTGAAAATTAAAGGAGAAATTCATAAAAGCAAAAGCAAGAATACTATAGAACCAATAGCTGGTTTTATGAAAAAACCAATAACAGTGATAAACCTCTGGCCAATTTGGTAACAAAAAAGAAAGAATAAAGCCTAGTTGCTAGTATCATAAATGAAAAATGTGGATTCAGCACCAATGAGGAGGAAATTAAAGTAATGATTTCAAATTATTTTGCCCAACTCTATGCCAATAAATTTGACAATCTAAGTGAAATGGATGAATATTTACAAAAGTATAAGTTTCCCAGGTTCAATGAAGAGGAGATTAAATATTTAAACACTACTATCTCAGAAAAAGAAATTCAATGATCCATTATTGAACTCCCTAAGAAAAATTCTCCAGGCTTAGACGAATTCACAAGTGAATTCTATTAAACATTTAAGGAACACTTGGTCCCAATTCTAGTGAAGATGGAACTCTATCTAACTCTTTCTATGACACCAATATGGTGCTGATACCTAAACCAGGAAAATTTAAAACAGGGAAAGAAAATTATAGCCCTAACCATATAGATGCAAATATCTTAAATAAAATATTAGCAAAACAATTACAAAAAGTTATCTCAAAGATAATACATTATTATTGAATGCGGGATTGGTTCAATATTAGGAAAACTGTTAGTATAATTAATTACATCAATAACATACCTATCAGAAATTGTATGATCGTATCAATAGATGCTGTAAAAGTGTTTGACAAAATACAGCACCCACTCCTACTAAAAGCACTAAAGTGTAGGAATAAATGGTTTTTTTCCTTAGAGTAATAAGCACTATTGATCTGAAACCATCAACAAGCATTATACTCAATAGGGATAGGCTTGAAGCATTCCCAATAAGATCAGGAGTGAAACAAGGATGCCCATCATCGTCACTACTATTCAATATCATATTAGAAATGTTAACCTCAGCAATAAGAGAAGAAAAAGAAATTGAAGAAATTAGAATTGGTAAGGAAGAGACACTCACTCTTTGCAGATGACATCATGGTATACCTAGCGAATCCCCAAAAAATCATCTAAAAACTGCTAGAAATAATTAGCAACTTTAACAAAATCTCAGGATGTAAAATAAATCTTCAACATTTCTATATATGACTAGCAAGATGCAGCAGAAAGAGTAAAAAGAGAAATCCCATTCAAAGTAACCTTAGACAATATAAAATACTTGAGTCTACCTGCCAAAGTAAACTCAAACACTTTTTGAAAAATAGTTACAAAACACTTCTCACACAAATAAAATCAGATTTAAATAACTGGACAGACATCAACTGTTAATGGACAGGTCAAGCTAATATAATAAAAATGACAATTCCACCAAAACTAAACTACTTGTTTAGTGCTCTACCAATCAAAATTACAAAACAATTACTTTAATGAGATAGGAAAAGTTGTAAGTAAATTTATATGGAGAAATAAAAAGTCAAGAATTTCTAGGGATTCAGTGAAAAAAAGTGCAAAAGAAGGTGGCTTAGCCTTACCAGATCTAAAAATATAAAGCATCAATTATCAAAACTGCCTGCTATTGGCTTATGTTATAAATGAATGAAAAGAAAAACCTGCTAGAGTGAGAAAAAAATTGTACATTTTATTCATGAACCTTGCAAGATACATTTTAAAAGATACAGGTACCTCACTCCTAGGCATGAGACACCAATTAGTCTTCAAAGGCAGGTCTTCAGAAACTCTTTCCCTTCCCTCTTGGATGTTCATAGGCTATCAGAGTTTGAATTACAATCGAAGAGGTCTACCTATTCCAGGACATGCCCTTAATTTGATCCCCCCCAACATCATCTGACTGCATGATATTCTAATGAGCCCCAACCACTTGTGGGTTAATATTCAATTACCTAATTGTGCAAACTCAGTAGCATTAGGTCACTCTTGACTGGTTGAAAACCGGTTTGGGGTTTGGTATCCCTGGAATGGGATTAGGAAAACTCTTCCAGTCTTGTGATTGGCTGGGCCATTCCCCCTTTGTAATGGATTCCCTAAGGGCTCCCCTCCACACCCTGTGAAGACCAACACCTTACATTTCTCACAGATTAGAAATAGAGTGGTTGATCATTGGAAGTGACTAGGTGTAATAGCAAGAAATTATTATAGTAATCTGCTGTTTTATAAACCCAAAGAGTCAGGTTATTGGGATAAAAACTCTCTCTTTGATAAAAACTGTTCAGAAAATCTGAAGTTAGTATGGAAGAAACTTAGATTAGACCAATACCTCATACCCTATTCCAAGATAACATCAAAATGGATAGTCATAAAAAATGCATTAGTCATAAAATAAACAATATTATAAGCAAACTAGAAGATCAAGGAGTTTACCTATGGAAACAGATCTATGGAAATGGAAGCAGTTTATGACTAAGGAAGAGATGGAGAACATCATTAAACACAAACAAGATAATTTTGAGTCCATTAAATTAACAGGCTTTTGCACAGACAAAACCACTGTTACTAAGATCAAAAGAAATGTAGCAAATTGGGAAAAAAAAAATTTTGCAACTAGTATTTCTGACAAAGGACTCATTTCTAAAATATGCAGGGAACTGAATCAAATTTTCAAAAAAAAAAGCCATTCCACAATTAACAAATGGTCAAAGGCAATTTACAGATGAGGAAATCTAAATGATCCATAGTCATATGAAAAATTTCTCCAAATCATTACTCACTACAGAAATGCAAATTAAAGCATCTCTGAGATAGCACCTCACCACTTTTAGACTGGTCAATATGACTAGAAAGGACAATGATCACTGAAGGGATGTGGGGAAATCTGGGACACTAATACACTGTTGGTGGAGCTGTGAACTCATCTAACCTTTCTGGAGAGCAATTTGCAATTATGCCCAAAGGACAACAAAAATGTACATACCCTTTGATATAGCAATACCACCACTGGGTTATTCCCTGAAGAGGTTATGAAAAGGCTAAAACCATCACTTATACAAGTAAGTGAATGTCCTTTAATTGGGGAATGGCTTAACAAACTTTAGTATATGTATATCCTGGAATACTATTGTTTTATTAAAAACCAGCAAGGATGGAAATTTTGGGAAGCCTGGATGGATTTGCATGAACTGCTGCTGAGTGAGATGAGCAGAACCAGGAAAAACATTGTACATCCTAACAGCAACATGAGGGTGATGATCAACCTTCATAGACTTGCTCATTCCATCAGTGCAACAACTAGGGACAATTTGGGACTATCTGCAATGGAGAATACCATCTGTATCCAGAGAAAGAATTGTGGAGTTTGAATAAAGACCAAAGACTATTATTATCTTCAAATTAAGGGGAAATACACTGTTATCTTCTTATGTAATTTTCTTATCTCATACTTTATTTTTCTTCCTTAAGGATATGATTTCTCTCTCATCACATACAATTGAGATCAATATATACCATGGAAACAATGTAAAGACTATCACAATGCCTTCTCTGGGGGGTAAGGGGGAGGGAAGAAAAATTGGGGGAAAATTGTAAAACTCAAAATAAATAAAAATCCTTCTAAAAACAGAAGACTTATTAAAATTTTCTTTTATCACTGTATTGAGAATTAAGCTTGTCATAATTGATCATTATACAATATTGCTCTTATTGTATACAATATTCCTCTGATTCCACTCACTGAACTCGACATTGATTATTGCAAATATTTCTAGTTTTTTTCTAAAATCTGCCTGATCATCTTTTTCATAATATAATAGTATTCCATTACATTATTAAACCATAACTTTTTCAACTATTCCTCAATTAATGGGCATTCCATCAATTTCTAATGCTTTGTCACCACAAAATGAACTGCTATAATTTTTTATAAGTAGGTTCTTTGAGATATAAATATGGTAGTGATACTGCTGGATCAAGGATATGCACAGATTATTGTCTTTTGAGCATAGTTCCAAGCTGGTCTCCAAAATAGTAAAAACAATTTTTACTTCAATTTTAAAACTTTGACTTCTAAATTCTCTCCCTTCTTCCCTCTCTATACCCTTCCACCTCTCCATTCAGAAGGCAAGCAATTCAATATAGACTACAGATATGTAGTCATGCAAAACATTACCATTTCCATAATAATCATATTATGAAAAAAACATAGATGATTCCCCCCTCAAAAAAAACCCACCAAAAACAAGAAAAATAAAGTTTAAAGCTATGCTTCATATCTGTATTTATAAAAAAAATCTGTATTCATTATCATCAATATCTTTTTCCTCTGTGGTAGAATTTTTCTTGCTGAAGGTAACTAAGTCATTCACAATCCATCATTTTATAATATTGCTGGTACTTTGTACACACGATATATCACTTTGTATCAGCTCTTGTAAGTCTTTCTAGGTTTTTCCAAGAGCATCCTGTTCATCATTTCTTATAGAAGAATAATATTCCATCATAATCATATAGCACAATTTGTTCAGTCATTCCCCATTGATGAACATCCCCCCAATTTCTAATTCTTTGCCATCAAAAAAGTGCTGTATTAAATATTCTTGTATATATAGGCCTCTTCCTTTTCTTTAATATTTTATGGGATATAGACCTAGTATGGACATTACTAGGTTAAAGGGTATGCCCTGGGCATATTTTCAAATTGCTCTACAGAATGGTTGAATAAACTCACAACTCAGTCAGCAATACATTAATGTCTCATTTTTCCCACATCCCTTCCACCACTTGTCATTTCCCTTTTCTTTGGTTCTATTAACAAATCTTAAAAAATAAGGTTGCACTTCCGAATTATTTGAATTTATATTTTTCCAATCAATTGTCAGAAAAGCAGAATAAGCAAAACATAAAGGAGGCATGAAAATTCTTTGAAGAGATTTTCTTAAAATGTTGAAATGGCCAAAGAGAAAAAGATATATGAAACATCAATGAAGAGAAGAACTCATTAAAAATCACAGTAGACAAAATGGAAAACTGTACAAAAATTCACTGATGAAAATATTCCTTAAAATTAAAATTTAGGTGGATGTAGCCAAGAGTAAAGGCGGGGATTGCCCCAGCTCTCCCTCAGATGGCTCCGAATATATTTAAATAATAAATTCTACAATGGCTGTACTCTCAAAATGATGAAGTGAAACAATTTTCAAAGCCAAGAGAACTTGGAAGATCAGCAGAAAGGTTAGTTTCCTTGGCATGAGAAAGGATCACAGTGAAGCACAAGCCCCAAGGATCCAGGAGCAGATAGCCGGACTCCTTCCGCACAGGCCAGCACAGGCATGGAATGAGGAAGCAAGCAAGAAGGAGGCTCTTGGCCACAGAAGAGATCAGTATCCAAGGTCTTTAGGTCCCAGCTAGGCAGGCCAGTTGTGAGGACCCCACCCCAGGCACAGAAGACACACTCCAACCCCTGGAATGCCATGCAGCAGATGGGATTAGGTAGAATTATCTTAAAGCAAGGAGCAAGCCTCTAGCTCCTGATGTCCCAGTGCAGAAAGCCAGCGACCAGAACACTCCCCCCAAGCACAAGAAACCTTGACCCCCTGTACACCTGGTTTAGAGCTCAATTTTTAAAATGAATTAAAAATCTCCTAACAGTACTAATTATAGAAAGTTCAAATCCTTGGACTTTGAGCTTTTGAAAGAGCTCAAAAAGGATTATATAGATTAAGAGAGAAGAAAATTGGGAAAAAATGAGTATTATGCAGGAAAAATATGAAAAATTGATGAAGGAAATGCAAAGATCCAGTGAAGTGAAGAAAGCAAAATGATGTTTAAATACAAATGAAAACTGGGAGGATGGACAGACAAGAGGGATCATTTCCTAGGGCATACTCAATCAAGAACATAGTTGATGTGGCCTTTTTTATTATAGTACACTATATTTGTCAAAAAGTCATTTATTTTGTGGTTTGTAAAGTCATGTGTTAGCACAGCAGTTCTCAAAGGGTGGTCTTGTCATCCTGCTTGAGATGTTCCTTAGACCTTTTCAGGTCAAGAGATCATAACTATTTGAATAATGATTCTATTTTAATTTCTACTATGATCACAACCTATACTTACAAAATCAAATATATCAAAACCTACATTAAGAAAAGCTCTTTGGAGAGGTCACAGCTTTTAAGAGTGAAAAAAGATGGAAAAAATGAATTATTGCTGTGTTCTGAATATCTCCCCCTTTCCTTCCCCCTCAAGGTACAATAGGAAGAAACTCATAGCAGTGGTCAATGTTTGCTTGCACAAAGACCTGAGAGGGGAAGCTGAAGTTGTTCCTGAGTCACAGGGGCAGGGAGAATTTGGATTCATTGGGCAACATGACCTAACATCCTTGCCAGATAAGGAAGATAAGATTTTGAAAGTTCAAACTTCCAAAGAATCCTGGTGCATATGCACAAATATGAGGAGAAGGGAGGACTTAGGGAGACTGGGTAGAACTTTGGCTAAAAAATGGATTCATCAGAATGATGAAAAGTTATCCTGATAGCATCTTCATGTTCTAGGGTGGAGTTCATAGACTTTTTAAGTGTTATATTTCTGTTTTTGTTAACAGGCTCTTGCCTAATATCTTATGCACTATCTATGAGCTGTCCATACCCATTATTCATGTAGACTGAAAAATCACATGTGGGAGTTGGGGAAAATGAACATCTACAAGCTGTAAGTAAAATATGATGAAAAATTTCCTGGATTATGTTTTGTGGAGGGCAAAGAGCCAAAGAGAAAAACATGAGGCCAGAGAGTCTCCTGGGTATTCCTGGGCCAAAAGTTACAGATAGATTTGTGATTTTTATGGATGTGATTATAGTGCCTGAAACAAGATCTTTCATGAAAGTGTATTGATTTATTGGATATTCTCTTTATCAAGCAGATTGCAACCTATGTACCTTTTGGAACCTCCCTCTCATTTCCCATTCATATCTTTCTATAAATCCTCCCAGGAGGTCCATCCAGCCTGACTCTCCCTCTAGACCTATTGACATAACATAGATTCAAGGAGAACAAAGAACTTTGGTATTTGGTTATTCTTTGCTCCTGTCATGTGATATCAGGATCACTCTCTTGCATATTGCATATGGCACACTGTATTACTCAAAATCCAAGGTTTTAAAATAGTCTTTTCTCTAAACTATTCCAACACTTTCAGGGAGAGGTAGCCCAAAGAAAAAAACAAATAGAAACCAAAAGCAAGAAGGTTGCTAAAGCAAAAACAAAGAAGTTGTTTGGGTTCTCTGAACGTCTCTGTCAAAATCTGAAAGATTAATTTTATGCTCATTTTCCACAATGCTCCCATAGCTGGATCTCAGATAAATCCACTTGGAGGTCATGTTAATCCCTACTGTCCCAGGTCTGCCCTACCATTTCCTTGCTTGAAACAGTCCTAGATAACACTGTGACATCTTTCCAGTTCTACAAATTTCCCAACAGGACCATTTTATTTCTAGTTCTTTATCTGTAAATGAACAAATACATGGTCATAGAAGTATCAATGTCAAATTTTAAGAAAAGACCAAAATTGTTTGCCTCTCATGTTTTGGGGTTTTTTCCTGTTTATACAAGTCAATGGGGTTAAGTGGTCACACAGCTTAGTAATTATTAAATGTCCAGTGTCGGATTTGAACTGAGGTCCTGCTGACTGCAGAGCCAGTGCTCTATCCACTGTGACACTTAGATGTCCTCTATTTTCAAATGGGATCAATGACATCATAGTAAGACAGAGGCAGAGTTTCACAAAGTTGTCAGTCTCATATTCTCTTCCAGAGAGGTCAAAGTCCTCTGGCAAAGCAATGGTTAATATAAATAGAGTTGCCCCAGGAAGTAGTAGAAGATCTTGACAGTCACTAAGTGGTGGGAAACTAGAGTAGAATAGAGATGAGACTTCATGAAATTGGTGACCAACTGACTATAAGGAGAAAGTAGAATTGAACTAAGCATAAATGTGTGTCATTTTCAATAATGCAGTATGGAACTGGAGAAATGAATGAACTGGGACCCTAAGTCTTATTGACATTTCTTACCTTCTGATGACAGTTTTAGCAGGTACCCAGTTCCTATTATTGTTAGTGGAAGTGGTTTGCTTGGTTATAATTGACAGAAATGCTCTACAATTCATGGTAGTTGTGTTTGGGAATCATATCAGTGTTAGCACTTCCAGATCTTGCATACTATTATACTACTCTGCCTGGAAGAATTTATCTGAAAATGTCTATCCTGAGATAAATAAGGAAAATTCAAGCAATATCTTTGATCAAGTTCATGCATCTTATTGTTTCTGAAGTAGTGTAAGTCTCCTTAACTGCATTTAAAAGTTAAGCAAACTTTTATTTTAAATAAATCACCATCTGTGTTGTGGGAGATACAATGTCCCTTTAGAGACTGAGAGTTAGTGAAAGGGAATAAATTCACATCGGCCCTGGGATTTTAAAATTGTTCAGGACTCATTACAGAAGGCTTACAAAGAGAACAGATTAAAACCTCCTAGAGAAGCAGGCTAGGTGAGGTCTGAGTGAGTGAGAGAGAGGGGACAGTTTAGGCCACGTTTTTATAGTCCTGCCCATTCTCTGGGTATTGAAGGAAAAGGGGAAATCCTTTCTGCCTTATGTGACCAACCAAGTAAAGGTTGGAAGCTGGGGTTTAGGAATGAAGAGACAATACAATTTTACATTTAACAATGGAACAATAGGATTTAATTTACATACCAGGAGCAGATAACATTTTACAGTTTTACAAAATTTGACAGTATAAAAGATTACAAAATTTGTTTCAAATTACAAATTCCTTATATTCATAATTCTCTTTTTCATTTCCCCCCTCAAATTATTTGGAATTTACATTCATCTGAACTTTTCAGGATCCATTTGGAGGTGAAAGCATTTTAGTGGCAACTCAATTGATGCAAAGTCCAAAGTATGTTGGCTGCCAGGACCAGTACAACTGGCTGGAATCCTGCAGAAGTGGCCACTGGAGATTGACAGCTGGTGACCTAGAGAAGTGAACCTTAGAGAAAAGACTGAGCAAGCAAAACCAAAGAAGGCCATTTAACAGAGGGCAGTAAGTAGGGGAAAAACCTAGAAGTTCCATAAAGAACAAGTATTATGTTTTATGATCCTAAGCCAGAATCAGAATATTTTTTCATAAGAACATGGGTTCCAATATAACAGATTCATTAATGTTTGCCACATTGCGTTGAAATTAAAAGCTCAAGAATTGTATAAACAAGACTGCATATGTCCAATAAGTTTCTATTTTACCTTTAGCCATGTTCAGAATGAATAAAAATCCTAGCTGAAGAATGGATCTCTCCTTTAAAACAGTTTAAAAATAGACCAATAAGCATTATCCTGATATAAATAGTCATGCTGATATTTCTTTTCCTTAAGGAATAAAGATAAAGAATCACATCCCATGTTAAAAAAAAAAAAACCAACATTAAATATTTGTCAATTACTAACAATTTTTAGAAGACAGAGTTCCAATGGCTCATTCTTATGCTTAATTATTGTGCACCTTAGCATAATTTTGGCAATTTGCTATTAAAGAGCACACAGGGACACAAGGACATGATGCCTCATGCATTATCTGTCATTTACAGGCAGAGGCTGACTCTATAGAGTCAATTCTCTTCAATGATTCAGGGTCCGGGTTTGTTAGGTAAGGGATTCCTTTAAAAGAATCCTATCAGGGGCAGCTAGGTGGCAAAGTGGATAAAGCACCGGCCTTGGAGTCAGGAGTACCTGGGTTCAAATCTGGTCTCAGACACTTAATAATTACCTAGCTGTGTGGCCTTAGGCAAGTCACTTAACCCCATTTGCCTTGCAAAAAAAAATCCTATCCCAGTTGAAGCTAGGGTTGTTCTTTCAAAGGCCACTCACTCTATCTGGAGTACTAATGTCAAACCTCACAAGTCAAATGCTTTCACTGCCATATTGTTGTGTTTATATTTTAACACACCTGATGTCAGACAGATCAATTATCTTTATCTATATCTATATTACCTATTTATCTATTCTATACCTATATCTATATCTATTGTACTTACCTATATTACCTATAATCAGAGCTTCAGGAGGCTTGAACATTTAAGGAATCAGAGTGTTCCAAACTGTGATTAGGATTGAGTCTCAGCAGAGAGATTCAGAGAAAAATCATAATTCAATTTTTTGCTCATGTACCTAAGGACATGAAATGAAATACAATAAGCAGAACTGGAGGTATAAAAAATACAATAATCTTAATTCACATTTAGAACTGGATTTTTCTAAAAGCAACTTTTTACAATGAATCCTTTTTGTTATTAACCAAGTTTAAAATATATATATATATATATATATATATATGTATTATATATATATCTTTAGGTGACTTTAGGTGACTTTAAATTTCTAAGATGTGTTCAGATATTCAAGCCAATTAACACATGAATTATGATATTTTACAAAACAATATTCCCATTATTATTTTACACATTATTTAGTAATATTAGGAATCCAGAAGTGGTCATGGCTTTGATATTTCCCTTTCAATAGCCTTACCAAATAATCAGTTATTAGTTCCAGGCTTCAATACTACAATAATATTTAAATAGCTTTTATGTTCATAACAGATAACCAAAAATCATGTAACTGATAAAATTCTTCAGTATTTCACCCATCAGAAAGTTTCTTACTAGCCACTACATAATAATAGATTACCCAAATTTTCACAGATCATGATTGGTTGTTACAAATAGCTACATTTTTTTATAAATACTTTATAAATTTATAAATACTTAAAATCTCAATTAATTAACCTGGGCTGAATACAACACCAAAGGTACACAATGCTTGTAATCTACACATATTTTAAAACCATAGATGAGGTTCAGTTTTTTCTAAGCCAGTGAGAGCCAGGAACAGTTCATCTGCAGATAGTGCTGAGTTTATTTATTTTCAAGTTTAAACCTGATTTAAAGGAAAATATAGTCTGTAATTTCTAATTGAGGTCAAATGACATTAAAATTCCCGAGTAAGAAGGAACCTCAAATCCTAACTCAGTTACTGATTATTTAACATTTTTATAATGATTTAATTATAAAATAATTAAATTCAAAACATTAAATCAAAGGAATAAACATTTAACTCAGTAATAACAATCAGGAATCAATTCAGTTCTGAATTACACACACACACACACACATACACACAAAGACACAGAAGGGCATTTAAGACACATAGGCACACACAGAAATAGGTACAATTCTTTTTGAACAAAGGTTATTCATTGAGCCAATGGTGTAGTGAGATATTCAGAATTCTGGCCAGTTCAGTCAAATCTCAAATGTAGAGAAATCAGTGAAGAGATGTGAAAAAGACTCACTGAAAAACTATACAGACAGATATCTTTGAGTTAAAACTCATTTTTAAATAATGCACACATATATTTATATTATGAATTTTGAATTGTAACAATTAGAACCTGTCAAAAAAATAATTTTAGAATCAATTTCTTGAAGGGGCGGCTAGGAGGTGCAATGGATAGGGAACCAACCCTGGAGTCAGGAGTACCTGAGTTCAAATCTGGCATCAGACACCTAGCTGTGTGGCCTTGGGCAAGGCACTTGAACACACTGCCTTGCAAGGAACTAAAAAAAATCAATTTCTTGAGAAACTTCATATGTAAAAATGGCCAATGACTAGTAAAAATTCTTTAATAAAATTGAATGCATTCTTGAGTTACCTTACACAGATCGAATCCAGTTATTCAACTGCAGAGATCTTAGCTTATTAGCAGAGGGTTCAATTAAAATGGAATCCGGATTTCCCCAATCCCAGAAATGGTCCTCAAGTTAACCATAAGTTAACTTTTGGATTTTCAGTTCCCCTTCTTCCCTTTTTATTTTTAAAGCCTTAAGGGAATGGGGGACTGGAATTCAGTAACCACATGTAGGCCCAGAGAAGAGCCAATTAACCCTGTCCCTTCCAACCACAAACCAGGGAGAAGGCATGAGGGTTCCCTACACTATGGGGCAAGACCATGTTTTGGGAAACTTCCCGAGTTGTGTAGACTACATTACAGCTGGGACACAGATCAAGTTTCTGGGTCCTAGGAGTTAAGAACTTTCCCTCCCCCCTCCCAACAGCCATCCAGAGAGGTGGGGGCTACAGAGAGGGAGAAAGAGATCAGAGAGACAGCGACAGAAGGAGAGAGAGAAGCAGAAACAGAGAGGACTGGAGAGAGAGGGAGAGAGACAGAGAGACAGAGAGGGAGGGAGGGAGAGGGAGAGAAACAGTTAAGTAGAGAGGACTGCCCCAATGAGAGAGGCAGTGAGTGCAGTTTAGGCAAAATTTTTATAGTCCTGCCCATTCTCTGGATACTGAGGGCAAAGGGAAATCCCTCCAGCCTTAAGTGATTGAAACCAGGTAAAAGGTTAGGAATGCAGAGACAATACAAATTTTACATTTTACAGTGGAATAATAGGAGTCGATTTACATACCAGGAGCAGATAATATTTTACATTTTTACAAAATTTAACAGTATAAAAGATTACAAAATTTGTTTCTAATTGCACATTTCCTATGTTCATAATTCTCTGCATCATCTGAGCTTAAAAAAAGAGCCAGGTAGCCACTAGGAGCTCTTAGAGAGCTCATTTATACTCTCTGTGCTGGGCCATGTGGAGATCATGATTGTTGTTGAACTACAATATGAATTACAAATACCTGTGTAGGAAATCTCTAGAAAAGATCTCCTGAATCTGAACAATTACTTTTGCAGTTCTGGATGAATGTGTTCTAATTGGCCAGTCAAACTTAAGTCCTACTAGGAAGTACTGATCAATTCTACATATTCTGTTGGAGAAAATTCAATGGGGTAGGATGAGTCTTAAAACTCTAGATGAAACATTTTCTTTGAGTTTTGGTTAGGATAGAGCATTTTATATATATTTAAGGTATATATATATATAACCCTGAATGTAGATCAGTGCTTCAGTTAACTGAGATATTTTCATTGTAAAAATTATTATAACTCTCTGTGACTGAGTATCTGTTCTCCAGTTTTTATGGCTAAGCAGAGGAAGGTTATTCTAGTGCATAATGTGCTCAAATCTCACCCCAGATAAATATGAACTGTATAGACTTTACCTGTCTTGGTTTCTTCATCTATAAAATTATGAGCCTCTAAGATCCCTCCCAACTCTAAATCTATGACCCCATTGATGCAGGGGGAAAGAAGAGATTTTTGAATATAAAAGAAAGAATTTGGGTGGAGATGTTTTTGACTATCACTGACTCTTGAGATGTAAATTGACTAGAAGTAGAGAATTATAATTGTAACAGAAACAATTGTAATCTTAAAATGCTGCTTGGAGTGGAGACCCCCCCACTCCCAATTCTTAATGTACCATTGATTCATTGTTTAATGTAAAATTTGTATCCTGATCTCCTTGGGCTTTACCCTCTACCTAATTCCAGATTCAGTATAGAGGAAGGGCATTCACTTTTTGCCCTCTGGATGAGTGGCAAGACATAAAAACCCGGGTTGGACCCTGCCTTAGGGCTGGCTCAGTCTTCTCTGACAATGGCTCAGCAGATCCCTTGGCTGTTCTTTTATCTCTCTCTCTTTCCCTCTCCCTGGCCATTTCTATATCTTGTAACCTTTTTAATAAATTTTTGTTTTATTTCCACCAATGCTTTCCTGAGTCTGAATAATGATTAGCAAATGATAATGATAAGCAAAATCGAATTCAAGTAGCCATCAGCTACACTATGATGATGAAATATTGTATAAACTCAGCCTCCTCTTCTAAGAACAGACCACCTTCATATTAGAGGTTCCAAGATCTTTCACAGAACTACTCAAGGCAAAATTACCTCTCAGTCTCCCACCAGGATGATCATCTCACAAATCTGTTAGTATCGTCCTTAGCAAGCATGAGCTGTTCATGTTAATTGTAGCTTATGAGAATCTGAAAGTCTGACCCAGTCACATCCAAGGAGCAGTCTAATGACCAGGGACTCCTGTGGTTTCTTACAGTTCCAGCTACGGTATTTATTTACCACATAATTTGATTATTCATTACACAAGCTACTGAAAAAGTTGTTTATAACATTTTACCATTAGTGGTCTGTCCTAACAGATTTTTGACGGATACTTATCAATTATCTATAAGAATGCACATGATGATCATACCACACAAGCTCTTATGATATTGATAACACTTGATAGGAAAATAATTTATTCAGTACAAGTCTACCCCAAAATGGAGTCAGTTATGCTAAGCTGGTAAACTTATTTCTACTGCCTTTTTTAAAGGTAATAATATTATTCTTTCATTTTTGTTTCAGGATAAGATTGATTTTCTAAGATAAATATGATAAAACATTATATTGTTATATTTTTTGCATTACTCAAATTTATCAGAGAAAATACAGAAGGGAAAAGATCTGGGGTTAGAAGAGTGGGGAAATGAGGGAAAAGGATAAGAGAAAAAAGAGGGAAAAGAGTTAGAGGAGAAGATATCACAACCACTATAATATTAACCAGGGCAATGTCTCCTAGTTGTGCCTTTCCAACAGAACAAAAGAAAATCAGTTCATTTTTTGTTAAATTCCAGAGCAGAGAGAGAGAAAACAAACAAACCATAAACCCAGCTTTTTCTAGACAATCAATTTTATGTTTTTGTTGTTGTGCTTTTTTGGGGGAGAGACAAAAGAATGAAAAGATAATTGAGACAGGTATGGAAAGCATCACCATAATCATTTAAGTCTTCCTTTTATGCCCATTAATTGGGAAATGGCTAAACAAGTTATGGTCCACGAATACTTTGGAATATTATTGTTCTATAAGAAATCATAAATGGTCGGTTTCCAGAGAAGCATGGAATGAGTTACAGGATCTGATGCTGAGCAAAGGAGGCAGAACCAATATACACATTAACAATAACATTGTGAGATGATCAATGTGAGGTATGTAGGGTGTTGGTCTTCACAGGGTGTGGAGGGGAGCCCTTAGGGAATCCATTACAAAGGGGGAATGGCCCAGCCAATCACAAAACTGGGAGAGTTTTCTTAATCCTATTCCAGGGATAGCCAACCCAAAACAGATCTCAAGTGGTCAAGAGTGACCTAGAGGTCTTGACATAATGCAACTGTTTGTGCAATTAGGTAATTGAATATTAACCCACACACCCCCTGTGAAGATTGAGGTCCATTAGCATATCATGCATTGTATGATGCGTGGGGGAGATCATATTAGGGGCATGTCATGGAATGGGTTGGACCTTTTAGATTGTAACTCAAATTCTGAGAGCCTATCAAAATCCAAGAGGGAAGGGAAAGACTTTCTGAAGCCCATAAATTACCTGACATTCCAAGACCAATTCATGCCTCATGCCCAGGTGAGGTACCTGTACCTTGTAAGGTGTATCTTGCAAGATTCATGAATAAAATGTACAATTTTCTCTCATTCTAGCAGGTTTTTCTTTTCATTCATTTATAACAATCAACCCTGATGAAAGCAGCTCTTCTCAGCAATTCAGAGGGCTAGGACAACTGTATTAGATATGCCATGGACAATGTTATTCCCATGCAGAGGAAGAAAATCAAAATGATACAGAAGGGGAAAACACCCCCCTTCAGAATCTGATGAACACCTTTTAAAAATGATCTCTTATGTATCTCTTTCCCTTAAGCCTAATTCCTCATGCTGAAAATGACTAATCTGTAAACATGTTTATAAAAAACTTGAATGTAAAATGCTAACCTGTCACTGAGGGGAGGGGGAGTGGCCTGAGAGCATGGGAGGAAATTTTGTAATTTAAAAAAAAAATATATATATATATATATATATATATATATGCAAATGAAAGAAAAATATTTTTAAAAAATTTTAAAAATGAATTAAACAAAAAAAGTCTTCCTATTATCTCTCATGGCACTTCCAAAGAGTATCAAATATCTGGGTCACCCCCCCTCCAATACATTATTTTATTTTTTTACCAAAGGAGATTTATGTTATGAGGTAAGAGCTCTGTGAAACTGAACATTGTTACCAATGAATAATTTTGAGAGAAATTAGTTGGTGGGAAAAATGAACCTGGAAGGAAAAGTGACCAAAAACTAGAAAGAAGTAGAGAGCAAAATGAAGGTCAATTCTTGGTAAGAGGTGGTGGTTACTGAATTAGTAAAACAACAACAACAGTTTTATCATTACAAATGTGTATTTGTTGGATGTTCAAAATTTGATATTACATGATTCAAAGTTCGAAATTACATGATAAGGACAATCTATTCTTTCCTTCCCTGGTGTCTTTAGCCAGGATTTCACCTTCTAATAGTGTAGGGTGAGAATAGAGCTTCAATCCCTTTCAAAGCATATTTTGAGTCACTTGTAGCTTAATTATATATATTTATTTATATGGTCCCTTTGCAGATGCACTGATTTAATGAATTTATTGGATTGAAACAGTTTTCTCAGTAGGTGGAATTGTTGTCAGGTTGGTGTCATCAATTTAAGACTGAGAGGCCTTAAAGGTGAAAGAATTCACCTGACCTGGAATTTTAAAACTGTTCAGGATTTTATACAAGTTTGCAAAGTCTACAGATTAAAAGCTTTTCCCCTCCTGGAGAAGCAGGAAACAGCTTGTAAATTGTTTAAAGGCAAAACTGAAGAACAAAGACCAGGTGATTGTCTGAGTGAGAGAAAGAAGAAAGTGTAAAGGAAAATCACCAGGAGACCTGGCTAAGAGGGACAGGACAGACAACCATAAGGGCTGGCTTAGTCTGGCCTCATGGCATAGGGCCCCATGGTTCTCCAGTGGGCTAGAGCAGGGACATGTTCCTAGAAAGAAAGAAAGAGGGAGAGAGAGAGAGAGACAGTCTTCCTTGCAAGCCCAAGGTAGGTTGAAGAGGAAGGAGGCTTCTTCTCTGGTCTACTCAATGCACTTCTGTAGTAGGTCAGAAAAGGGTGGCTCTTGGGGAGTGGTCCAGCACATGGCTCCAGGTATTTTTCAATAGGCAAGTTATATGCTGGTTTTTCCTCTCCCAAGGTGGGTGACCATTCAGTCCAACACATCATTTCCTGTTATGTCATCATAAGCTTGACCCATCAATGACCAAGATCTGGTAGATTAGAAATCAGAAGCTAGAGGAAGGGGAACAAGCTGAGGTCGCTCCCATCTTGGGGAATTCACATTGAACAATGAAGAAACTTTGAACAAGAGGGAGTGACAAGATAGATACAGACAATATTTATCCTCATGCAAAATTTGTTTCCAATCACAACATCCCCTATGTCCACAACTCCCTTCATCTGAATGTCCAGGAGGCTACATCCATGGCCCCTCTCAGGCTTCCTTTAGCAAGGCAGGGAGATATTTTCTTTGGGTTAAACTCTCTTCACAAAAAGGAATAATCCAAATGAAGATTTTTCTGTTTCATCCTGGGTTATAAGAAAGTTAAAAGAAAGAAGACTGCTCATAGCAGACTATTCATATAAATGCTATGGCTTATCTTGATGCATTAAGATTATTTCCCTTTCCCTTCAGATGGATTTTAGGCACCTTGTTGGTCTTCTACTTCCTAATTTTAATTTGCATAGTTTCTGAAAATATATTTAACATTTACCTTTTTGCTTATGAGAACAAAATGCTAATAATACTGTTGTATACTATACAAACCCCCAGTATACTTTCATTTAAAAAGGTGTGCTGTATGTACCTTGGAAAGAATTCTGGTTTTGGAGTCCACTGCACATATGGATACATACCCATCTTTGGATATTTTCTGGCCTAGAAAGGGAATTAAAATATATTAAAACAAAAATTAAGCTTTGTTACTTGTGGATATCAGTCTTTTCAAAATTTTCCCCATTCCTTTCCCATAAATAAATCTTCCCTTGTAATATCAAAGAAAAAGTAAATTAAAGTTTCATGGAACCTTTATGGATGGCATATGAACTCTTCTGCATCTATAGTCCCAATCTCTTTAGAGAAAGAAGGGAACTGTGTTTCGTTGACTGGACCAATGGTTATCACAAGCTATTATAACAATAACTCTTCTTTTAACCCTCCAAAATTATTTTTTAATCTAAAATGGTAAAATCAATTCACTTCAACAATAGAAAATTAGTGGGCCTGCCTTTCTATATGAATGTGTTCACCACTGACTTCTCCATCTTTTATTATTTACTGCCAATTTGTAGGATGTGAGGTAAAACCACAGAATTGTTTTCATCTGCATATGCCTTGTGGAGGATGTTGCATTTTTTGTCATTTAGCTTGCAAATCTTCTTATGAGAACTTATTTTCATATCCTTTTGAGAATGACTCATGACTTTATTTGCATTCCTTATAGATCTAGGATATCAGAATTTTTTAGTAGATATCTGATGTTGCCAATGTCATTGACTTGAGTCAAGAAACTTCCTTTCCAAAAGCAGATTTGTACCTTCCCTGCAATTTCTAGTTATAGAGAGTAGCCTGGGGCAGTAAGAAACAAGATGACTTTCAGCTGGGATCAACCACATGACTATTTTTTGTCAGAGGTGAAAGTTAAACCCAGTTCTTTCTGATTGACTTCCTATCCACTTTACCAGACTACCTCTCACCTGTGTGTAAGGGGACATTCTGTCGGCAACTCCTTTTGTTGAAAAGAGATTGTTAAGTTGATTCACTGAGAATGTGGAATGATGTGCCCATGCAGAACCAGCCTGCTGGTCTGTGTCACAGGCAAGACTTGAATCTAATTCTTTTTGGCTTCAAGGATAATTCTAGATCTACTATAGTTCTTTTATCTTTAATGTGAAAATGGTCTTTTGTATTTTATGATAACATCTTTCCCTTTTTTGGTTAAGAATTCTACCTAGAGAATATGGCAGAGTAAAGGCAGAGACTAGCCCAGGTTCTCTACCAAACCACTCCAAATACCTAATGACTCTAAATGACTCTAATAATGATTCTAAACAAAGTGTAGCATGGCAGAGCTCACAAAAAGTCCAGGTGAAACAATGTTCCAGCCCAAGATAATTTGGAAGTTCCTCTGGAAGAACAGGGTGAGAGAGGAATATAGAAGTCCACAGAGCCACTGGGGCCACACAGGAGTGAGCAGACCCCAGCCATTCAGGAACAGGAAGTTTGGTGACTGAGTTCGAGGTAGCAATGGTGGTCTTAGCCCAGGGAATGACATGGACAATTTAGATGGTCAGTTGGAAAACTCTGCCACATGCCAGAGGGAAAGGAGCACAGTTTAGTGCAGGTCCAGGTCTCGGGAGCCAGGGATTCAGCAGCAGCAGCTGCTTCTGGAACTCTAAGTCCACAATAAGGGGGTCAGAAGGGCATTGCAGTGGTCTCTGTTATTCCTGAGACAGGACTCTGTTGCTTTGCCTATACTCAGATCTGGGTTGCAGTCTTGGACCCTAGTCTCAGTCAGAGGACTGCTTCCACAACAGAGCTTACTGTCCTATTAGAGCAGGGACTATCTTCACGGTTCCAGGTCAGAGGTGTGTTTATGGTCACCCACAGATCAGAGTACAGACTAGGAGAGCAGTCACAATCTCTCATAAAATCCTGGAAGAATTGAAAACTTGCAGGGCCCTAGAAGTAGCTCTGAAAACAACTCCAAAAGCCCTCAAAAGCTTGGGATTTTGTGTCTTCTGAGCTGGAAGCAGAGCCTCATCTTAGAGAAGAATTAAATTCAAGTCATAGGTTAGAGAAATGAGCAAACAGCAGAAAGAAAAAAAAATCAACTTTAGACATTTTCTCTGGTCATACGGAAGATCAAAATACACTCTCAGAAGATAACAAAATCAAATTTTCTGCATCTAAAGTCTCCAAGAAAAATATGTATTGGACTCAGGCTATAGAAGAGCTCAAAAAGGAATCTGAAAATTATATAAGAGAGGTAGAAGGAAAAATTTGGAAGAGAAATGAGAGGGAGGCAAGAAAACTGAGTCAACAGCTTAGTAAAGAAGTTGCAAAAAAATGCTAAAGAAAATAACATCTTAAAACCAGTTAGGGGAAAATGAGGTCCAAAAAGACAATGACAAAAAGAATTCTGTAAAAAGCTGAATTGGCCAAATAGAAAAGGAGATAAAAAAAGGCTCACTGAAAAAAATAATTCTTTAAAAGGGAAAGGGAAGTTGATGACTTTGTGACAAATTACGAAACAATAAAACAAAACCAAAAGAATGAAAACTAGAAGAAAATGTGAAAAACCTCATTGGAAAAGCAACTGATCTGGAAAACAGACCCAGGAGAAATACTTTAAAAATTATTGGACTGTCTAAAAGCTATGACACTCCAAAATGAATCTAGATGTCATTTTTCAAGGGATTATTCAGAAAAAAGTGCCCTGATATCCTAGAAGCAGTGTAAAAGAGAAATTGAAAGTATCCACTGATCAATTCCTGATAGAGATCCCAAATGAAAACTGCCAGGAATATTATAGCCAAATTTCAGAGTAAAGGAGAATTATAGTATAGGAAGCCAGAAAGAAGCACTTCGATTATCCTGTAGCCAGTCATGATAACACAAGATTTATCAGCTTCTACATAAAAAAGGATTGTAGAACTTGGAATATGATATTCTCGAAGGCAAAAAAAAATTTGGATTACAACCATTAATCAACTATCCAGTGAAATTACACATTTTCTTTCAGGGGAAAAGATGGACATTCAATGAAATATGGTACTTTCAAACTTTCCTGATGAAACGACTAGAGCTGAACAGAAAATTTGATCTTCAAATACAAGACTCAAGGGTAGCATGCAAAGTGAAGAGGAAAGGCAAATCATAAGGGATTTGATGTTGAATTACTTATATTCCTGCATGGGAAGATGATACTGATAACTCATAGGAATTTTCTCATTTAAGAAAGCAGTTAGAAGGAGATTATATAGATAAGTCACAGGTAGAAGTTGAATTTGAAGGAATGATATATTGAAAAAGATGGAGTTAATGATATTTCACATAAAAGAGACAAGATAAAAGCTTCTGCAGTGGAATGGAAGAGATGGAATAATAATCACCCTAAATGGATATAAAAGTCTATCTTACTCTAGAGGAAGGAAGAAGAGGAAAGGAATGGGAGAAAGGGAGTAGGAGTATGGTAAATAGGAGACAGAAGGTAGGGAAGACTGTGAGAGGGAGTAATCAGATGTAAAAAACTTGAGGAAGTACAGAGTGAATGGAGAGAGAGAGAGAATAAAATAAATGAGGGAGTGGGGGATTGGGATGGAGGGAAATACAGTTTTCAGTTGCAACTATGGAACAAATATTGAAACAAGTTTCTCTGATAAAGACCTCATTTCTCAAACATGGAAAGCTGAGTCAAATTTATAAAAATGGAAGCTATTCATTAATTGATTAATGATCAAGAGATATGAATAAATTTCAAATCAAAATATCAGTGTTCTCTATTTAAATAATTTTTTTTAAAATGTCCTAGCTCACTATTGATAAGAGTGATGCAGGTTGTAGCAATTCTGGGGTATTACCTTATACCTATTGAATTGGCTTGTAGGATGGAAAGGGAAGACAGTTGTTGGAGGGAATGTAGGAAAGATGAGATATTAATGTTCTGTTGGAAGAGTTGTGAATGAGTTCAACAATTCTGTTGTACAATTTGGATCTATACCCAAGGAATTATAAAACGATGCCTACTCTTTGATCTAGCAATGTCACCACCAGGGCTATATTCCAGAAGAGATGAAAAACAAAAGTGAAAAGGACTTGTGTGAATAAGGATGTTTGTAGCAACTCTTTTATGGTGGTAGAGAAATAGAAAATGAGGAGATGCCCATCATGTGGGGAATGGCTTAACACATTGTGGTATGTGATTAAAATGAAATGCTATTTTCTTATAAGATGATGAACAGGATGCTCTCAGTAAAAAACTTGCATAGTCAGAGCAATGGGAAATGTACTGTGTACAAAGATACATCAGTGTTGTAGGATCAGTTGTGAATGGCTTACCTTTCCTAAGCAATACCCAATACCCAAGGGACAATAAAGGACTTAAGATGAAGTCAATCCATCCCAAGATCAGAGCTGATGGTGTCTGAAAACAAACTGAAGGATGCTTTTAAAAATTTTTTCTTGGGTTCTTCTGGGAGGGGTGGGGGGTTATGTTTACTTTTAAATCATGACTATTGTGATTTTTTTTTAATGACTAAACATTTTACCCTTTATCAAATAACTTGAGGTAGGAAGAAGGGAGAGCATCCAAATTCTAAAAGTGAATGTAGAAATTTAAAATAATTAAAATAAGAACCATACCTATAGCTTAGTTGTAATTGTTAATAGCACTTTTCTCATTTTCCTATATGAACCATTTATATTTAGGTCATACATCCTATTACAACTAGTTTGAGGTAAATGGTATAAAATGATAATATAAAGCTTTATTTCAAAAAAATTATTTTATAGCTAAGTGGCTTTTTTTTTTGGTCCATTAGGGCATATTTGAAAACTCAATTTATTTGAGAGTTTTTATTTCTTGGTTTACTGAACACTGGACTACTGTATTTAATTGCTCCTGGTTTCTCTTATTTTCTGAACTACTTTTAAAAACATAACAATACTGAATGCTGTTTCATAATGTAGAGATGTTAATTGTAGATCTCTTTTATCCTTGTTTCAGAAAAAAGAAGTTTCCTTAGATTCTGGGTCTTATGTTTCACCAAGTGAATTTTATTGTGTTTTTCTAGTTTTTCCCTTTGGTTCTTTGCTATAGAACATAGGTTGAAATTACTAGTTCCTCAATTATCTTCCTTAACTTTTTAAACCTTTATATTTGTATTTATGCATGTATGTAAAGTATGTTTGTCTGTATGCAATTGTTTTATAGATATCCAAGGAAGGTGTTGATAGTTTGGATCATAGGTATTTTATATGCTTTGCAATTATTTTGAATAAAATTCTCTCATTATTTCATTTTTTATTGCTGTATAGGAATGCTATTTTTTTTTTGGTTTCCATGCTAAACATTGATCAAAATTGAAAGTGTTGAGAGAAAAACCATATCCTAAAGAAAATATAAGAGATAACAAAATTAGGTAATAAGAGCTTTTTTAAAAAAAATTAAAGGAAATAGTCTTTAGTCTTTGTTTAAACTCCACAATTCTTTGGATACAGATGGTGTTCTCCATCACAGATAGCCTAACATTGTCTCTGATTGTTGCACTGATGAAATGAGCAAGTCCTTTAAGACTCATCAATCCCATGTTGCTATTACAGCATACAATGTCCATCTGGTTCTGCTCATCCCTCTCAGCATCAATTCATGCAAACCCTTCAAGGCTTCTCTGAATTTCCATTCCCCCCAGTTTCTGATAGAACAATAGTATTCCATAACATACAAATACAACAATTGATTCAGTCATTCCCCAATAGATGGACATTCACTCATTTTCAAATTCTTTGCCACCACTAACAGGGCTGCTATGAATATTTTTGTACAAGTGATGTTTTTACCCCTTTTCATAATCTCTTCAGGGTATAGACTCAGTACTGGTAATGCTGGATCAAAGATCCAGAAAGTTTGGATGAATCCAAAGCTCCACCAACAATGTATTAGTGTCCGAGATATCCCACATGCCTTCCAGCAGTGACCATTATCCTTTCTGGTCATATTCACCAGTCTGAGAGGTGTGAGGTGGTACCCCAGTGATGCTTTAATTTGCATTTCTCTAATAAGTAATGATTTGGAGCAATTTTTCATATGACTATGCATCACTTTGATATTCTCATCTATAAATTGCCTTTGCATATTCTTTGACCAATGGGGAATGGCTCTTTTAAAAAATTTGACTCAGTTCTTGGTATTTTTTAGAAATGAGTCTTTTGTCAGAAATATTATTTGTAAAAATTATTTCCCAATTTACTACCTTTCTTTTGATCTTGGTCATAGGGGTTTTGTCTGTATAAAACCTTTCAAATTTAATGTAATTGAAATCATCTAATTTTTAATGATGTTCCCCATGTCTTCCTTGTTCATAAACTATTCCTTGATCTTCAAGTTTGCTTATAATATTTTTTTTATGTCTAAATCCTGCATCCATTTGGGTCTTATTTTGGTATAGGGTTGAGGTGTTGATGCAATCCTTGTTTCTTCCATACTGGCTTCCAATTTTCCCAACAGTTTTTATTGAAGAGAGAGTTTTTTATCCCAACAGTTGAACTCTTTGGTTTTATCAAACAGCAGATTACTATAATCACTTCCTGCTATTGCACCTAGTGTATTCCACTGATCCACCACTCTATTTCTTAGCCAATACCAGATAGTTTTGATGACTGATGCTTTATAATTTTAGTTGTGGTAGTGCTAAGCCACCTTCTTTTGCACTTTTTTTCATTAAATCCCTGGAATTCCTTGACTATTTCTCCATATGAATTTTCCTACAATTTTTAAAAGCTTATTAAAGTAATTTTTTGGAATTTTGATAGGTGGGGCACTAAATAAGTTGTTTAATTTTGGTAGAATTGTCATTTTTATTATATTAGCTCAACTTCTCCATGAGCAGTTGATATTTGCCCAGTTATTTAAATCTTGTTTCATTTGTGTGAGAAGTGTTTTGTAGTTTTTTACATAGAGTTTCTGAGTCTGCTTTGGCAAGTAGACTCCCAACTATTTTATATTGTCTGAAGTTACCTTGAATGGTATTTCTCTTTCTAGCTCTTGCTGCTGCATCTTTCTAGTCATATATAGAAATGTTCAGAACTTAGGCATGCTTATTTTATATCCTGGAACTTTGCTAAAGTTGCTAGTTATTTCTGGTAGTTTTTAAGATGATTTCTTGTGATTCCCTAAGTATACCATCATGTCATCTGCAAATAGAGAGAGTTTTGCCTCTTCCTTCCCAATTCTAATTCCTTCAATTTCTTTTTCTTCTTTTATTACTGAAGCTAACATTTCTAATACAATATTGAATAGTAATGGTGATAATGGTAATCCTTGTTTCACCCCCAATCTTCCTGGGAATGTCTCTAGCCTATCCCCATTGCAAATAATGCTTGTTGATGGTTTCAGATAGATGCTGCTTATTATTCTAAGGAACAAACCATTTATTCCTATGCTCTCCAGTGTTTCTAGTAGGAATGGGTGCTGTATTTTGTCTAAAGTTTTTTCAGCATCTATTGATATAATCATGATTTCTGATAGTATCTAACAGTTTTCCAAATATTGAACCAACCCTGCATTCCTGGGATAAATCCTACTTGGTCATAATGTATTATCCTAGTGATACCTTGTTGTAGTTTTTTTGCTAATATTTTATTTAAGATTTTTGCAACTATATTCATCAGGGAGATAGGTCTATAATTTTCTTTCTCTGTTTTAACTCTTCCTGGTTTAGGTATCAGCACCATCTTGGTGTCATATTAAGAGTTAGGCAGAGGTCTGTCTTCACTTATTTTTTTCAAAGAGTTTATAAAGAATTGGACCTGATTGTTTCCTAAATGTTTGATAGAATTCACTTGAGAATCCATCTGGTCCTGGAGGTTTTTTCCTTAGGGAGTTCAATAATGGCTTGTAGAATTACTTTTTCTGAGATAGAGTAATTTAGGCATTTAATTTTCTCTTCATTTAACCTGGGCAACTTATATTTTTGTAAATACATTCATTTCACTAAGATTATCAAATTTATTGACATAGAGTTGACCAAAACAATTTTGAATTATTACTTTAATTTCCTCCTCATTAGTGGTGAGTTCACCTTTTTTCATTTATGATACTAGCAATTTGGTTTTCTTCTATCTTTTTTTAATCAAATTAACCAGAGGTTGGTGAGTTTTATTGCTTTTTTTTATAAAATTGCTTGATTTTATTTATTAGTTCAATAGTTTTCTTGTTTTTGATTTTATTGATTTCTCCTTCAATTTTTAGAATTTCTAATTTGGCATTTAATTGGGTTTTTTAAAGTTGTTTTTCTCTTTTTTAGCTATATGTTTAGTTCATTTATTTCCTATTTCTCTAATTTATTCATGTAAGCATTTAAAGATGTAATGTGTCCCCTGACAGCTGTCTTCTCTGCTTCCCATAAGCTTTGATATGTTGTTTCATTATTGTCCTTATCTGGGATGAAATAATTCTCTTTTTAATTTGTTGCTTGATCCACCCATTCTTCAAAAAGAGTTTATTTAGTATCCACTTAGTTTTAGATCTATTGTATTAGGATCTGAAATGGATGTATTCACTTTTTCTGCCTTTCTGAATTTTGTGTGAGTGGCATATACTGCAGTAAGAAAGTATATTCGTTTCTCTCCCCATTCACTTTCCTCAAAAGGTCTATCATGTCTGTGTTTTCTAACAATATATTTACATCCTTAAATTCCTCCTTGCTTACTTTATGGTTATATTTATCTAAATCTGAGAGTGGGAGGATGAGGTCTCCCACTATTAAAGTTTTTCCTTGTCTATGTCTTCCTTTTACTCATTCAACTTCTCTTATAATAATTTGGATGCTATACCACTTGGTGCATATCTATTTAGTATTGAAATTGTCTCATTGTCTATGGTACCTTTTAGGAGGTTAGAGTTTCCTCCCTTATCTCTTTTAATGAGATCTATTTTAGATCCTTATCTGAGATAAGGGTAGCTTCCACTGCTTTTTTCACTTCACCTGAATCAAAATATAGTTTGTGCCAACCTTTTACCTTTACTCTATATGTATCTCTTTGCTTCAGATAAATTTCTTGTAAGCAGAATATTGTAGGATTCTGTTTTTAATCCACTCTGCTATTTGCTTACATTTTATGGAAGAGTTCATCCCATTCACATTCAAAGTTATATTCTTTATTGCCCTCCATGCTATCTTCCCTCTGTTCATATTTACCCCTTTTTTCACTTTTATGTTCCCCAGTGTTTTGTTTCTGAATACCACCACCTTCAGTGTGTTTCCCTTCTCATATCCAACTCCCTCCCCTTTCTTTCCCCTTTCCCTTTGCCCCTGCTTCCTTCCCTTCCTTTCATTAGTTTCTCTCCCCCCCTCCCCTTTTAATACTTGAAAGGTAAGATAAGTTTCTTAACTGAGTCCGATGAGAGTAAGATTTAGGTGGTTCTCACCTCCTCCCTCCTTCCCTCTATTGCAAAATAGGTCGTTTGTGTGTGATTTACCCCATTGTAATGTGATTTACCCCATTCAATCTCCCCATCCCACTATCTTTTTACTGTTCCCCTCTCCCCCTTTCTAAGGAGATATTTTAAATCATTCTGTCAGAGTCATGCCAAAATATACTTTGGCTAAGTATATTCTCTCTAATAGAGTTACAAATCTCAAGAGTTATGAGAATCTTTCTCCCAGATGGGGATATAGTCAGTTTCATCTTACTGGATAGCTGTTTTTTTCTCTTTTCCCTTATTTTACCTTTTCATGTGTCTCTCCAGTCTTCTGTTTGAAGTCCAAATTTTCTATTTAGCTCTAGTCTTTTCATCAGGAAAAGGTGGAAGTATCCTATTTCATTAAATGTCCATCTTTTCCCCTGGAAGAGAAGGCTCAGTTATGCTGTATAGAGGATTCCTGGCTGCATTCCAAACTTCCATATATCACATTCCAGGACTTTTGATCCCTTAATGTTGATGCAGCCATATCCTGTGTAATCCTTATTGTGGCTCCTTGGTATCTAAATTGTTTCTTTCCGGCTGTTGGTTGGATTTTCTCTTTTATCTGATGGCTCTGGAATTTGGCCACAGTATTCCTTGAAGTTTTCAGTTTGAGATCCCATTCAGGAGGGGATTGATGTGTTCTTTCAGTTACCATTTTGCCCTCCGGTTCCATGATGTCAGGGCAATTTTCCATTGCTAAATCCTGTAATATTGAATCCAGGCTTTTTTTCTCTTCAGTCTTTTTTGGAAGTCCTTTGATACTTACGTTGTCTCTCCTGGATCTGTTCTCCAGGTCAGTGGTTTTGCTAATGAAGCATTTTACATTTCCTTCTATTTTTTCATTTTTTGGTTTTTGTGTAATATATTGTTGTCTCATTAAGTCATTAGTTTCCACAGATTCCATTTTTTTAAGAGAAGAATTTTCATTTACCTTTTTGCAATTCTTTTCCAATTGATCAATTCTATTTTTGAAGGAATTTTCCATATGCTCAATTGAGGTTTTGAGAGAATATTCTCTGCATTTGCCCACTAGGTTTTGAGATAATTATTTTCTTTTTTCATTTGTCCAACAGTATTTTCTAAGGATTTGTTTTCTTGTTGCAAAGTGTCAATTTTCTCTAGTTTATTTCCCAATTTTTACAATTGATTTTTAAAGTCCTTACTGATCTCTTCTAAGAAGTCTTTGTGCACTGGTGACCAATTCATATTCTCTTCAGAAGTTTGAGCTCTGAGTTAGTAGGGTCTTTGTTTTGAGGCAGCTTCCAATAGACCCCTCCCCTCCTTCACGGACTTTTCTTCATTTTCCTAGTATCTTGTGTTGGGGGAAGGGCTGGTTCACAGATTGAAAACCATCGAGGCTTTGCTCCCTGGGCTTAGTAACACCATGTGTGCTAGTAGGGGGTGCTAGAGGCTTTCTTTTTAGTTTCTTTGCACTTTATTTGCGACCCACTCCCTAGGCCTGTGCGGGGGTGGTGAGGAGAGCAGCAGGGTCTGAATTATCCTTGAACAAAGTGGTCTAGGCCCTTGGGCTATTAAGTTAATTTCATTATTCACTTAGTACTGAGACAGATCTGCTGCCCCTGACCCTGGTGGGCATTGGGGGGGGGTGGAAGTTATTATTGTGTTTGTTCTGGGAAAAGTCCCTTTGTCTCATAGGAATGGTGAGAGCAGTTCAGCTGGAAGCTGGAGCTCTCCTTCCTGCTCTCCTGTCTTCTCACAAAGACAAAGCTTCTGAGAATGTTCTGAGGTTAATCCCAGGACTCACCACATTGCCCCTGTACTGGCTTGCTCTCTGCCCCTGGCTTACCCACGTTCCTCTGAGACATTAGCTCTCCTTTGTTATTTCTGCATTTTGTGGATTTGAATTCTGTTGAGAGGCTTTATTTATATTAATTCTGAGGGAAAGCCACAAGACCTTAGCATAGCCTGACTTCTCTTTGGTTTTGGCCAGAAGTAGGAATACTATTCTTAAAAACTTGTTTTATATACTACTTCTTTAGTGAAACTACTAGTTCTCATTTGTTTCAATACTGATTATCTGGGGAGTTATTTGTAAGCCATCGTTATCTGCAAATTGGGTTATGTCCCTCTCTTACTACCTTGTCACAGATAGCATTTCTAGTAATATTTCCC
The DNA here is from genome assembly GCF_037893015.1 of Macrotis lagotis. NCBI lineage: Eukaryota > Metazoa > Chordata > Mammalia > Peramelemorphia > Peramelidae > Macrotis > Macrotis lagotis. Next base: position 279,090,213 of record NC_133661.1, on the reverse strand, counting down.
ACTCACAGTAGTTCCCCAAAAAATAGATACAGAGAAGAGATAAATAGTGCCTGCTAACCTAGGTACAACAGAGTAGCAAGAACCCTGATTCACTGAGACACTTTCATACAACCCAGGTTCCCCCCTGATGTCACCGGAACCTGCAATTAAATATATCATGTATTCTAGAGTGAAGTAGATGATCATAATGATCTTCTCCTTCACTTAGATCTTGCTTTAGTATAAATTTAGAAAGTCAGAGTTTATATACACAGTTTATATTCCTGGGGTCAAATACATATAAGGAGTAAGAGTAAGGACATAGAAATACTAAAATACCATAAATGAAGAAAAAAAATCTAAAACTAGGCAAAGAATGAAAATCCAAAGGGCATGGTAAGGAAGTGAATGAAGGACCTTGGTAGGAGGTATCAGTTTAAAACCAAAAACTGACTTTTTATAAGACAACTAACCCTAATACTTGTAAACAGGAGGGCTTTGGTTATATTGAGTTTATTTTCAGTATTAAAGCAGATTTAAGAACACTCCTAAGATCATTGTGGTTAAATGTTTCCAATGTAAATTCTTTTTATTTTTTCTTTTGGACTCTTCACTAAATGTCAGTAAATGCTGACAACTATTTTAGTAAATATTTGGACAGAGCCAGAAATGTGATTACTGGTAATGTGTCTAACAAATATAATTCATAATATTTATAGCTATTACTTTAGTATTGAGATTCTAGCATTGAATTCACAACAAAGCTATAAAAATACTACACTTCATAAACTTTACTTCACTAATATAATTTTCCAGAAAAAATCTACTCAGTAGTTCAAATGTCTTATAGAATGATTTTGATTAAAAATGTCATATTTGTTATATATTCACACTTGTAACAATGTTAATAATATGAATAGATTTCTTCTTATCTAATTCTATTTTCATCAGTCTGCCTACTGATAAATTTCCTGGACTCATCTGCCAAAAAAGAGACTAAGTCTTAGATCCCAGGTAGATTTTTTCTCATTGCAAAGTGTAATTTCTATTGATAATCTGGGCTTACCCTTGAAGTACTCCCTCCCCCAATGCATGTTTCTTCTTTGTAACTTATCATCACAACTTCCCTAATATCTCATAAGTATGTGTTAGAGGTGGGATTTGAGTCTGGGTCTTCTTGATTTCAAAGTTTCTATCAGTCATGCCATGGTACATCTTTCCAGGTATATCATTGATTGTAAATTAGTAAAATGGATGTTTGATTTACATTTTCCCATAAGAATTGGTTGATTGGAACTAATTATGCAGTATCAGATCACTCTATCTAGAAAATAGTTTATCAACCTAGGAGGTTGAACAAAGGATGCTTAGCCTCAGCCAACTTCAGGCAACATTATTTCAGTTCATGGCCAGTGAGTTTGTCCTACTGAGCAAATATGCATGGACTTAAGAAAATATGTGGATAATTTGTTCTCTTTTCAAACAGATCTATTCAAGCAATCTTGCTGAAGGTAATGAAGAAGTGAGACTACAGACAATTAGGAAAATGGACTTTTCCCAAGTCACTTCACAAGTCTATATTGGGGTGGAAAGTTAACTATTAGTCACAGGGTTCTGATAACATACTTGATTACTATGTTTTCTGTAGGGTCACAGAGCTGAAAGGGACCTCAGAGATCCTATGTATTTAGCAAACCGATATCTAATAGCCTCACTAATCCTCAATATACTGTGGGAACAAGAGATATTGCTATTTTATTTACATTGATGAGATATATGTTATTTAGCTCGAGTTTCCAAGCTGCCCTCCTCTCTTTCTCCTGGCAAGCTTCTCAATCACCAATTTCTGTGACTGACTAATAATCATTCTCTTAAGGATTTTTTTCCTTTTTTTTCATCTTGGATTATCTTCTTTCCTGTCTTAGAAGTCTTCTCACATAATGTGAAATGTTCCTTCAGTCCCTGTTTACTTTCTTCCTGAATGGAGGGATCCTAACACATAAAATTGAGGAATGCTAATTACAAGAGAAATATGGCAAATCTTCTTTAGGGGAGAATCTGTATAACCCCCGGAGAATCCATTTTAGCTGCATCTTATCTACAAATGCACTAAGATATTACTGATCTCTAGCAGGCTTTCACTGATATTAGCATAGTCTATTCCAGCAGACAGAAAACTAAGAAAAAAAATCTAAAGGTTAAAGTAAAACCCCCAATTTGTTTAGCAGTTGGCTATAATTAGTAACCTATCTTTTTAAGTCAAAACAATAGGCATTTAAGAATTTACTATATGAAACATTTACTGTATGAACGTTGAGTTAACAAGATGGGCCTGGATTCAAGTCCAGAAAACCTGAATTCAAATCCAACCTATGGTATTTATTGTGTGACCTAGGGAAAGACACATCTCTGTTTGTCCAAGAGGCAGATAGATGCCTTGATGCATGGAATTCTGGGCCTGGAATCAGGAAGACTTGAGGTCAAATTCAGTAGAATTTGAATCCAAATCCTCTGACTGTTGGAGAGAATCAAGAAGATTTCTGAGTGATAAAGCATGCCAACTACATCTTGACAAAAATCTTAAACCTAGAGGAACAGAATGATGGATTTTCAGGTAAGACCAATGTGTAATTTTGTTTTTCTTGATTATATATTTATTACAAAGGAAGGACTTTCACTTATTTATGTGTTTTTGTGGGTGGGAGGGAATAACCTGTGAATAGTGAAAGTGATTTAAAAAAAGATAAAAAGAATATGGAACTTTAAAAATTTGCTTCAAAGTCCTTTCCTTCACTCCTCCTTCAACTTTGAAAGGTGTAATGAACACAATGAATATCCAAAGATTACAAAGAGTCAGTGAAGAGACATATTATCAAACTTCTTGATACAGAGGTGGTAGTTTTAAAGGAGAAGAGTGCTTCAAAACCGAGCTCACTTTTAAGATTTTACAAGTTCAGAAGCAGAAATGCTAAAAAACTTAGAAAACCAATTTGGAAGTTAGTAATTTTATTTGTTTTTGTTGCTTTCTTTTACAAGGCAATGGGGTTAAGTGACTTGCCCAAGGCCACACAGCTAGGTAATTATTAAGTGTCTGAGACCAGATTTGAACTCAGGTACTCCTGACTCCAGGGCCGGTGCTTTATCCACTGTGCCACCTAGCCGCCCCCCTGTCTTGTTAAAATTAAAATTCTTTATTTGAAATTCATATAACTAAATAAGTATAAAAAGTTTAAATAACTAAACTTTCATATAATATTTTTAGTAAGTTTGTAGCATGCACACTTGATGTTATTAAAGCTTTAAATTGCACTAAGAGTTTTGGGACATTGGATATTTTTGTATATGGTCACTGAAAAAATTTGTTTTGATATATTACCTATATTTTTTTTGGTTGGTGCTTGTCCTTCGCTATCAAAGAAGAACAAAACCACATCACTATATTTGAGACAAATTACCCACCATGGCTGATTAGACCAATATGAGCTTGGAATGCTCTACCACAGGATGGGCATAAATAGTACATGTGAACATCTGGAATGGGTACTCTAAACTTAGATATGTCATGTTTTCATTGAGCTACTTCAATTCTCCCTTCCTCAGTGCAGAACCCAGCACACTGATGAGGGTACACCATGTGAGCTCTCTGTAAAATAGTTTATTGGAGCAGGTGTATGTTTGGTATTCTGACAATGTGTTCAGCCCATTGTAGCTGCACACTCAGGAGTAATGTTGGAATACTAGATAGCTTAGGTCAAGAAAGGACTGCAGTGTCTGGTATCTTCTGCCATGTGATCTTCAAAATCTTCCTAAGACAATTTAAATGGAAGCGATGCAGTTTCCTGACATGGTACTGGTAGACTATCCAGGTATATAGCAAAAAATGTCAGCACAATGGCTCAGTAGACCTTCAGTTGGTAATCTAATACCTCTTCTCTCTCACACGTTTTTTTCCCAGAGTATCCCAAATCCAAAGCTAGCTCTGGCAATGCATGTGTCAACTTAATTGTCAAAGTATACCTTCTTGTAAAGGACACTGTCCAGGTAAGTGAACTTGTCCACAGTACTCAAAACTTCTCCATTTGCTGTAATCAATAGTTTCACATATGGATGGTGTGGAACCTGTGTTTTCTTGGTGTTGATTTTACAACCAAATTAGCACAAGCAGTAGAGAATTGATTCATACTTTTTGTGTCCAAGTTTCAGAGGCTGCATTGAGTGCACAATCATCTGCAAACAGAAGAACATGCACCAAAGTCCCTTCAGTTTATCGTGGCTTGTAGCCTTTTCAAGTTGAAGAATTTGCCAACAGTGCCATAGCTGACCCTGATGCCCTGTTCATACTAGGAAAACACATCTGATAACAAGGTTTAAAAACATCATGCTTTAAGTATTCCCGTTGGTGACTGGGATATTTTGAGAGCATCATTCATTATTCAGACCCTGGGCATGCACACCATCCCGAAACTGATGTACAATAGTAATGACTTCTCTGGGCAAGCACATTTTGATAAAATTTTCCATAAGGCCTCATGACTGACATGACCTTGGCATCAAAGGCCTTGGTCAGATCTACAAACCTAAAAACAGACCTCTGTTTTGCTCCTGGCATTTTTCCTGGAGTTATCAGGCAGCAAACACCATATTGACTGTTCCTTTACCCTTTCTGAAGTTACACCGGCTCCCACCGAGGTGACCATCTTCCAGCTGAAGCATCATCCTATTGAGAAGGATTCTGCAAAGAATCTTACCAGCAGTGACTAAAGGAGAAATACTGCTGTGATTGTCACAAGATGATCTATTCCCTTTACCTTTATAGAGATGGACGATAGAGGCATCCTTTAATTCTTGGGGGGATTATCTTTTCATGCCATGTAACCTGGAAACTTTCAATTAGTTTCTGGATGAGCAATGGACCCCCACGTTGTATATCTCAGGACTTAATAGAATCACCACCAGGTGCTTTGCCACTTTAAAGGAGCCTAATGGCATTCAATAACCTCTTCTTCAATTGGAACTTCAGCTAGTGAGTGATTGACTTCAACTTGAGGTAAAATTGTCAATGACTTCTGCCTTAATAGATGACAGTCCATTAAGAACAATATGGAGGTTTTACGTCCATCTCTCTAAGATCATGGTCCTATTGTTAATCAGCACCCTATGTCTTTGGGCCATAAAAGTCTTCAGGGCACTTCGGTTTGTTACAGTCTATTGTGTGTGTAAATTGAATTTAAGTGAGGTAGAGTTCCATGAAGTCAGCCACCTCACTATCTCTTCCAAAGTCATCATGATTCAGCATAGCAAGACAGAATCAAGACAACTGGTGAAGACTCAAGATTCAGAGGATGACTTTGGCATCATCAATGGCTAACTAAACTCTAAGTACTCCACAGCACCTGCTTCAGCTGACTTCATGGCCATAGGAACAAATTGTTCTTCTCTGCCCATTCCACCATTCCATGCTTGTAGTAGACACTCCCATTTCTCACCCATGAGCTTGAGACTCTTTCAATTAACCTCAACCTGGTTTAGCCATCCTGTTGTAGCAGTGATGCAGCTGCTGTGAATGCTATAGTTTCTTGGAGCCCCAGGGGGCAGTTAAGTGGCTCAGGTGGACATCAAAGGTGGAAAGCAGCCCTGAAAAGGGCTTGGCAGTCCTCATATCAAGGTACTAATCTTCCTTGAACACACCCTACACCCCAACTTAACTGCCTATGTGTAATCTAGTGAGGGAGTAGAGAGAGTACTGGGTCTGGATTTAGAAACTCTTATGCATGAAAGTCTAAGATCTATCCAGTATACTTGGAGCCCTATTCAAGTCACTTAACCCTTTTGCTTCAGTTTCTTTATGTGTAACATGAACTGGAAAAGGAAATGGCAAACTATCCCAGAATTTTTGGCAAGAAAATTCCAAATGGAGTCACAAACAGTCAGACCTGACTGAATTGAACAGTTAGTTCAAACAATGGTGTGACTAGCCTTTCATAGACTTAAAGAAAAAATATCTATCTATCCATCTCTTTAGTATTTGAATGAATCTAAGCTTTGTGATTAGAGCCTTCACAAAGACAATCATCATTACCCTAAAAATTGCAAGAAAAATGAGCTATTGGATTTATTTAATTAAAATTTACAAACAAAAAAGTTTAAGTGCATTGTAATTTAAAATGAGTTAACAACTTTAAAAACATTTTATAAATTTTATGTCACCATTACAGATTTATTAACATTAAAATATAGATAACAGAAATAGCAGCAAAATAATTCTACCTAAATTTACTTAATGCTTAGGCTTAGATACAAGGATATTAAACACAAAACAAAGTACAAACTTTAAAGATAGATGATGAAAGGATTACAGTCAAATTAATGATTTCTAGAGTGTTTATATTAGCTAACAATTTGAGGAGTAGTGTTATAAAGAAATAATAGCTTTAATAAATGATTAGACAAATATACATATATGTTATTTATATATACTTCTATATACATAATACATACTAAATATTATGTAAACATAATATACATTTATGAAATGATCTATTTCTTCCTTTAAATTATGAACCTTTTCTTTAAAACCTCTGTATATTCCTGAGCTGCTCTGGAAGCTAGAGCCTCAAAATCTGAGGATTCTTCAAGAGAAAGTAATGGAGAAGGCATACCAGAACTAGATTCAAGTTCAGCTTTAGCTGGCGAAAAAAGAAAGAAGAAAATAAAAACGAATTTACATTATGTATAATATACACATACATATACATTACATATATATTTTTTTTTCTGTTGGGATTCATGATTCATCACATTAAGGAATTCTGGATGTGTAAATCATAAAAAAGGGCCATTATTACAAATTAAGTCTAAGAGTTCCCTGAATACTTTGAATTTTCATGAATTGCCTATGATCTCACATGAGGACTTGAACTCAAGTTTTCTGGAAGTCACATACAGTTGTTTTGAAACTAAAATCAAAATATATCCCCATAATTGACAAACCATCTACAAATATCAGTTTAAGTATCAGAATCATAAGCTATAATTTTGTCCAGTAGTCACCAGTACTGAAAGAACAAAATTTTCATATCATAAATTTAACAAAAAAAGTAAAGTAGATGCAGGTAAATGAAAGTCAGGTTCATACTTTCCTCAAATAGGTAAATAACACAATTAGTATAGCTGACTTCATTTTGAGTCCAAAGGCAATAATAAACACAATTAAATAGGAAGTAGATCTCAACATGTGCATAAGCAAACAGAACACCATGAACATAAATATAACTGCAGCTTACATAGCAACTTCTGCTGCAGAATACATAATAGAAGTAATATGTGAATAATTTAATGAGTTTGCTCTAAAATCAATATGTATATCTTATGTGTTATACCAATGACTGATATTTGTGGTAGGTATTCCAGCATATTAAAAATCAATTAGACAATCAAATTATAACATTTTATTTTTGAACAATTTAGACATACTTTCATTAAGTCCTTTGGTTACATTTTTGTGAAACTCCTGCTGCATCTGAAATAACATTAAAATAATATTTAGAACAATGAAGAAAGTGAGGAATAAGGAACCTGAGATAATACCCAGAATTCCAGAAAATCTTTTGAAAGAGTTGCACACAGAAATAAATTACCAATAAACTCGGAAACTAGCTTGGCTTGATTACTTAGTCATTCAATAAAAATATATTAATCTAATAATATAATACTATTATTAACATAATCAGAACTTTATCAAAATTGATTATATGCAAAGAAACTTGGATTTTGTTAGTGCAGTAGTCATGTCTCAGGTCTTGAATATATTTTTCTTCCATGTTTTTGCCATTTTTTTCAATAAAATATTTTTCTTTAGAAATAAAATGTTATATTCTATACTTTAAGATTATCAATATCAAATTTTAATACTGGATTAACCTACAGATAGTCTAATCACAAAAGAAGCATCAATTTAGAATGAGCAAACCAAAAAATAAAATTCCTGGAAATTGTTAAATAAAAAAATTCGGAATAAATGACAGAATTAAGACATCCTAAGGATAGACTGAAAGTATTAAATGAAAACATGTCATACATTTCATAACAATAGCAATATTTCTTAATCCAGAGGGAAATAAATTTCATTTGTTTTTCTAAAATTTTCTAAAGCCACACTTTGTGGTTATATGGAATATAGTAGAAAAAACTAAAAGAAATTCTACTTACTACTGTAATTTGTAAAGAAAGTGGTGACTGGTGCCAATCTTCAATTTTTATAACAACTTCACAAAAGTGGGAAGAGAAGATGAAATGGGAGAGCACTATTGTTTTCTTTTCAGAAGGCAGAAGAAATAGAATAGCAAACATTGCATGTAAATGTTCAAGTATGCAAAGAAAGTGTGAGGGGTAAAGCATCATCAAAACACACACACACATGTGTGTATATATATATATATATAGTTATATTTAATGGTCCTATTTAAATTTGCACCAAAGAAAAAATATATTTAAGTTCATGGAAACAACATTGGAAATTTCTTTTGTTCTGGTTGTAAACTTGGAGATAAGTGAGGAAGAGAGTTTGAATCTTTTTCTCAAGTTCATTTTCCTTTTAAAGGTTGTGAAGGTCTTAATTTTTTTCTTTTTAAAATTTTCATCTATTTGCATATGTAAATTTTTAAGTTAGAAAATTTCCTTCCACCTTCCCTTCCCACTCTCCTCCCCTTAGCAGCGAACAGCCAGGCCAGCATTGTACATACACATTTTAATTTGTACAAGTTAGTAGATTTTAGTACAAGGAATTAGGATCAAGGAAAAGAGATATATAAGATATAATTTTTAAAACTTGTTCATTAGATTCTGAAGGGTTGTTTTTGTGAGTGTGTGTGTGTGTGTGTGTGTTTTGTTTTGTTTTGTTTCTCTTCCTCTGGATGGGGATAATGTAGTCCATAGCTAGTCTAATACAGCTGTCCTAGCTCTCTGGACTGCTGAGAGGAGCTGCTTCCAACAAGGTTGTTCATTTCACTGTTTTGTTATTGATGTGTACATTATTCTCTTGGTTCTACTCCCTTTGCTCAGCATCAGATCCTCTAAATCATTCCATGCTTCTCTCAAGTCTGACCATTTATGATTTATTTTTTTTTATTTTTGCAAGGCAAATGGGGTTAAATGGCTTGCCCAAGGCCACACAGCTAGGTAATTATTAAATGTCTGAGGCCAGATTTGAACTCAGGTACTCCTGACTCCAGGACTGTTGCTCTACCCACTGTGCCACCTAGCTGTCCTTAAGGAGCATTGTAGTATAATATCAATAGATAGTGGAAAACTACTGAGAACTGTTAGTTATAAATAGTTCAGAAATGATCTTGCCTTACTCTATATTTTAGTTAACAAGGGTTACAGTGGTATGTTTGGAGTGCCAAAGGGACAGAGGGAAGTAGTGTACTCAATTCTTTGACTGAAGAGGCTTGCAAGGCTATAGTTGGAGTACTATAGAGATAAAAGGAAAGTGTGTGCTTAGAAGCACTGAATATTAAAAGATTATGTAGTGATTTTACTTTGCTTGATACTTTGGCTAAAATTGGAAGGAGTGTGCTTGGACAGGGGTGGCATAAATGGTTTAGGAAATGATTTGCATTAGCATGATGCCCTGACTCATGAGGATTTTATGTCCACTGGAAAAGAGGGGGTGGTATAAATCAATTGTAATTTTATATGATTTATGACTCTTGAGAAATATTTTTCAAATGGAACAGAAGAAGTTAAGCTGCTTGGTGAATATGAGGCAATGCTTCTTATCTGTTAATCAAGTAGTCAATTGGTCAGTCTTTGAGAATGGTACTTAAATAAGGACAGATTAAAGGAGTATATAGTTTTTTCTTTTACAGTTTTGCAAGGCAAATGGGGCTAAGTTGCTTGCCCAAGGCCACACAGCTAGGTACTTTATTAAGTGTCTGAGACCGGATTTGAGCCCAGGTACTCTTGACTCCAGGGTCGGTGCTTTATCCACTGTGCCACATCGCCGCCCCTAAAGGAGTATATTTTGACAAAGGTGTTATAGATACAACACAGAGTTAAAACAATGAAGATTTGAAATACCTTATTAGGAGAAGGAAGGGAATTAGGTGATAAATAAAACCAGGTGAAGAGGCCCAAAGACCTATTATAGTAGAGGGAAAGAAGAGAGGGTAGGAACACTGCGTAAATCCTACTCTCAATATAGTTGGCCTAGAGAGAGAAAAACAAAAACTTCCCAATGAATTTAAAAATCGAACCTACCCTACAGGGAAATACGGGGAAAGAAAGGGGAAGAAGGGATTGATAAAAGGGAAGGCAAAGGTAAAATTAAAAGTAAAGTAAGAGTTAAAATTTGAAAGAAAAGTTATAAGGTAAGAAGGAATAAGTGAAAAGGAAAGAGAAAAGTATAAATGGGCAAAGATAATTTGGAGGGGAAATATAGAATTAGTCATTTTAAATGTGAATGGGATGAATTCTCCATAAAATAGAAGTGGATCACAGAATGAAAAACCACAATCCTACAATATGTTGTTTACAAGAAACACCTTTCAAACAGAGAGAAACAAACATTTGTTAAAGGTAAAAGGCTGGAGCAAAATACATTATATTTCATGGGTAACAATCTGGATCTCAGACAAAGCCAAAGCAAAAATAGATCATATTAAAAAAACCACAGGCAATAAAGTTATATTATTATTATTATTATTATTATTATTATTATTATTATTAAACAAATAAGCACCAATTTGTATAGTATCAAAATTCTTAGAGGAGATGAATGAATTACAAAGAGATATATAGCAAAACTCTAATAGTGTGGAATCATCCTCCCTCTCTCAGAATTAGATAAATCTAAACACAATATAAACAAGAAAAGAGATAAGTTTAAAATCTAAGAAAATTTAGATAAATCCCTGGAGAAAACTGAATGGAGATAGAATAGAGTATATATTTTTCTCTGCATGGCACCATGGCACCAAACCAAAATTGATTATGTAACAGGGTATACAAACCTTAGAATCAAATGCAGAAAGGCATAAATAATAAATGCATGTTTTTCAGAGAAAAAGATACAATAAAAATTACATACAATATAAGGTCACAGAAAGAGAAATCAAAAATTAATTGGAAAACCAAATAGCCTAATTTTAAAGAATGAGTAGATCAAACAACAAATCATAGAAATAATTTACTGTTTCATCTAAGAAAATGACAACAGTGAGACAGCAGACCAATTTATGGGATATAGGCAAAGGAATTTTAGGGGAAAATTTATATCTCTCTAAATGCATGTATAAATAAAATAGAGACAGAAGAGATCAGTGAATTGAACATCCAACTACAAAAGCTAGAAAAAGAAGAAATGAATAATCCCTAATTAAGTACCAAATTAGAAATTTTGAAAAGCAAAGAAGAAAGTAATAAAATTGACTGCAAGAACACCACTGACCTAATAAATAAATAGATAGATAGATAGATAGATAGATAGATAGATAGATAAAATAAAACCAGGAGTTTTTTTATGAAAAAATAAATAGAAATTTTTTGGTTAACCTGATTAAAAAAAGAATACCACCAAATCATCAGTTTCAAAAATGAAAACAGTGAACTCATCAATGATGAGGAGGAAATTAGAGTTGTTAGAACTATTTTTCCCAACTGTATGCCAATAAATGATGGATGATTATTTACCAAAATATAAACTACCCATTCACATTTAAAATTAGTATTACTAATTCTGTATTTACCTTTATGCTATCTTTTCCCCTCTATATTTTTCTCTTTCTTTTTCTCTTATTTCTCCTCACCATATTATACCAAAAGTTTCAGTGAAACAAAGGAAATGTAGTGAAGGTGAACTTATTCTCAAAAGCAACAAGTAAACATAATGCTTGTATCTATTCAGGTAAAACAAAAGAGTCAACTGAAAGTCAATAAAGAGACTTTTACATGGAATACTTTCCTCAAAATTGCAAAACAATGCTTTTTAAAATGAACAATTTAAATAAATGCTTCATAGGAAAACATTTATCAACTAACATTCATATCATATCAATATCATATGAGTAGCACTCAGATGCTTACATGATACAGACCCATAAAGGTTAATCCTTTCATCTTTATTGTCTGATTGATTCCACCATATATATTTTAAGGGCATTTTGGAATTGTCTTTAAAAAAACTAAACATTTGCTGAACTTAATGTTGTCTACATTATAATTATTGTGTCAGGCTGTGAGTTTCTGATAAAAGATGTCAGAGTTGTATAGTACCTCAGAAGTCTATATACCGAGTTTAAGAATTCTTTATGCATTATAAACAAAGTTAGGAAATAATTGTTCAAATAACATAAGATTACTTTGCAAAAGATATCTCTGGGATACTCTAAAAAAGGAGGGTGTGTTTATATGTGTGTTGATTTATTTGTGTATTTGTTTTAAGCTATATGTGTGTTTGGTTGAAGAAATTCTGAAAAAGAAACAGAAAGAAAAATATTTTAAGTGTGAAGATGGCATTAGCAAGGGAAAATAAATTTGAGGAAAGAAAGCTTCTAAGTATAGGTTAATGAGAACATAGTATTCACTTTAAAAAATCCTTATATGAATGTCACTTTGTTAAGGTTATAGAAATTGTGTAAAATCTGGTATGACTATATCTGAGAAATTGACAGGCTGGTACATATAATAGTCATGGATCTAAGAAACATTTTTAAAACTTAAAAACTTAACTAACATTTTTAGTAATTATTAGGTAAAAGAGGACCATCTTCACAAAAATCAGATACATTCAAAAATTCATAAGCAGAAAATTAACTTAATATGAATATTATACATTATATCTTAACATGAAGGAAGAAAAAAACATTCTAAATGATTTACCTTTAAAAAAAATAACCCTCCATTCAGCTTTTTGAACATGCTGTCTTTTCAGTAGAACATCCTAAATTTTTCTCTGAAAATGACTCCTATTGAAAGTTACCTCACGATTAAGATTCTCAACATGAAATGGCTCTCGAATCAGACATGTAGTAAAACCAATTGAAGTATGTATTTTTTCATTCTTTGGTATTTCATAGTGGAGTTTGGCATTCTCTGAAGCTAGTCGTTCAATAGTTCTGTGGCTATTTCAAAGCACATAAATGGTGAATATTTTTCTTAAATTGTTGGTATTTTAATTAAAGTTAATTAAATTATTAATGCTATAATAAGTGTGCCTTTTCCCTGAGAAGGTATTTAGTTCTATAAACACATATCATAGGTAAATTTATTTAAGTTTCCCCATGTTAGTTACTTTTATTAAGGCCTTTTCCAAATAAATGATATAAAAATATTGAGTGAAGAGTATTCGGAATGTCCTGGGAAAATTAAAAAAAACCCACAAAAGATACTTATGTAGTTCCTTACCAGTCTAATCTTTAAGAAAGTCATTAAAAGTACTTGTGTTCTATAAATTTATATCAGAAATTACTAGAGATGTTTTAAGGATATCAAATTTGGGTGATAATCCCAAGCAGTGCTTTAACTTTCTTTCCCTTAGGACCTAGGCAATACCCAAATGCCTCATGGAATGCAGTCGACGATTCAGTTTTTGTTCTAAAAAAAATCCTGAGGCTCTAAAATGTATAACTAGATTATTATACCTACTTACCATTGTTACCAACATACACAGCAAAAAAGATGCCATGTTCTTTTTTCATTAAAAATAGCATCTTTTGGCTATCCAAGACTCTAATCTCAACCCTTATGTAATATTTCCTTTCCTCCCCCCCCCCCCCAATAGTTTCCTCAAGGAGCTTTGACCTGTATAGAAAACTGAAGGGCTGGGATTTGAGGGGCATAATTTGAATAACTAGGTAATGGTAATTACTGTAGGATGGCTCTGAGGCCTGCAGTCCCATTGTCACCTTTAGAAGATTATTTAAAATGGGTCATATATTGCTATAATCATGTTACCATTTACCTTTTAAGGACATGTAGACATTTTTCCATTGTCATTTGGTGAAATGATAATAATGTTATTCTAATTTTCCTTTTTTAATTTAAATATTTCATTCATTTGTTTTTCCAGCTACATGCAATAGTAGTTTTCAACCATTTTTGCAAGGTTTGGTAGTTTACATTTTTCTCTTTCACACCCTTGCCCACTCTGCTTGACAGAAAACAATATGATATAGACTCTAGATTTATAACCAGCTTAAAAACAAAGATCCATATTCAACATGTTGTGAAAGAAAAATCAAATCCAAACAGAAGAAAAAAATAGGATATAAGCTAAGTTTTACAAACTGAAGATAGTAAACTTTGGTCTTTATTTAAACTCCACTCTTCTTTCTCTGGATGTGGATGGTATTTTTCATCACACGTCTTTTAGAATTGTCTTTGATTATTGGACTGCTGAAATGAAAAATTCCATCAACGCAGATCATCACTTCATGTTTCTGTTGGTTTGTTTATAAAGTTCTTCTGGTTTTGCTCTGTCACTCAGTATCAATTCATACCAGTCTTTCCAGGTTTCTCCGAAGTTGCATCCTGCATGATTTCTTATAGAGCAGTAATGTTCCACTACATTCGTATAGCACAATTTGTTCATTCTCCAATCAATGGCCCCCTCATTTTCTAAATTTTTGCTACTACAGAGTTGCTATGAATGTTTTTAGACATGTAGAATGTTTACCTTTTTGCATGATCTCTTCAGGAAACAGACCCAATAGAGGCTTTGCTGGATCAAAGGGTATACAGAGTTTTATTGCACTTTGGTCATAATTCAAAATTGCTCTCTAGAAAGGTTGGATCAGTTTACAACTCCACCAACAAGGCATTAGGGTCCCAGTTTTCTCACAGCCCCTGCAATATTGATCTTTTTCCTTTTCATAAATATTGGCCAGCTTTAATTTTCATTTCTCTAATAAATAATGATTTAGAGCAATATTTCATATGACTGTGAGTACACAGGCTATTCTAACAGCCGTGACACAAATCATCTCCAAGTAAACTGCTACCTGGACAATCTCAGGAGCTGGCAAGCTGCCCTTAGAGATAAGGGTGTGCTGGTGTCCTTGGGAGCTGAAGTCCTTGGGAGATGGACATTCCACCCCACTGACCAAGGGCACTAGACAGAGCTGTGCCTTATCACCTCCTCCCTAACATAACCCCTATCCTGTAATGCAAGACGCTGCGTGTACACCCCACTTGTATCCCCCCAATTACCTCATTATTCTTTGTTCTACCCAGGAAGACCTAACAGTATATATGTAATAGCTAAGAAGTAATAAAATTGAGCTGGAGGCATAAGGCAGTAGTGGCTTGACTCCTTATTCTCAGCTCCCCTCTGGGAGGGAGGTCACCACTGTGGGACCCAAGAAAGCAAGCCACAACATATGACTATAGATAACTTTTTTTCCTTCAGTGAGAATTGCCTTTGGATATCCTTTTACCATTTATCAATTGGGGAATGAAGTATTTTCTCATAAATTTGACTCAGTTATCTATATATTTCAGAAATGAGTCCTTTGTCAGAAGTATTAGTTGTATTATTTCCCAACCTACTGCATTCCTTTCAATCTTGGTTGCACTGGTTTAATTTGTGAAAACTCTTCTGAATTTAATGCAATCAAATTTATCCAGTTTGTCTTTTATAATGTTCTCTATCTCTTCCTTGGTCATAAACTGCTACCCTTTCCAAAGATCTGGCACATAAACTATTCCTTGTTCTCCCCAATGGCTTAACATCTGTCACCTTTTATGTCTAAATCTTGTACTCATTTCAAGCTTATCTTGTTATAGGGTGTGAGATGTTGGTCTCTGACTAGTTTCTGTCATACTGTCTTTCAGTTTTCCTAGAAGTTTCTATCAGAGTGAGTTTTTATCCCAGAAGCTGGAATCTTTGGGTTTATCACACAGTTGACTACTAATCATTTACCATTATTTCATCTGCACCTAGTCTACTGCACTAACCCACCATTCAATTTCTTAGTCAGGACTAAAAAAATTTGATGACTGATGTTTTATAGTATAATATTAGATCTGGTATGGCTAGACCAAATTCCATTGCATTTTTCTTCATTAATTACCTTGATATATTTTTGATCTTTTGAGCCTCAATAGGAATTTAATTGCTAGGTTTTCTAGCTCACTAAAACAAGGTTTTGGAAATTTGATTAGAATGGCATTGAGTAAGTAAATTATTCTGGGCAGAATTGTCATTTTCATTATATTAGCTCAGTCGACCCAAGAGTAATTGCACAGTTATGTAGATCTGATTTTATTTGTGTGAAAAATGTTGGTTTCATATAGTTTCCTGAGTCTGCCTTGGCAGGTACACTCCCAAGTGTTACGTTAAATGGGATTTCTCTTTCTATCTCTTGCTGTCTTGTTAGTAATATATAGAAATAGTCAAGGTTTATTTGAGTTTATTTTATATTCTGCAACTCTTTTAAAGATTCTAATGGTTTCAAGTAGTTTTTAGATGATTTTCTAGGGTACTCTAAATATATCAATCATATCATCTGCAAAGAGTAAGAGTGTTGGACATTTGGGGCGGAGTCAAGATGGTGGTGTGAAGCCAGCATGCTCCCTGACCTTTTCCCTACACAGAGTTAAATGAAGCCTCTGCACAGACATTAAAGTTACAGATCCCACCAAAAGAGACAAGATTCAAAGAAGTTTTCAACTGGAGACTACATGGAGAATCTTCAGTGAAGGTTTTGTTTATTTGAAGGAATTGGGGAAGTAAAGCCCAGGTAGTCAGATGGGAGATTTTTAGTCACAGTACAGTCCAGGTTGCGACAGCTTGACAACAGCCTAGGTCCTCATAGCTAGGTAGCAAGCCAATAGGTAGGGTCCCAACCCCAAAGTCTGAACCCTGGGAACCTTAGGCAAAAGACAAGACTGGAGTGAGAACAAACCACTGCATAGGCAGAACCCAGTCATAAAGGGGAAAACAAACCTTTGCAAAGTTAAGGCCTGAACTATATGGGCAACATCTTGGCCGACAGCAAGGCCAAGGGGTCAGATCCTAGCCTCAGCATAATAAAGCTTGGGCTTATATTCCCTATACCCCAGGATTTCAGTTCAGACAATCAATATGAACAAAATAGCTAAAAGAGTGCTCACTTTAGAAAGCTATTATGCAAATAAAGATGATAACAATACCACCTTCAAATAAGACAGAAAAATTACCTATGGGGAAAGTCTCAAAAAAAAAAATCTATGAATTGAAGTCATACCTAAAAGCTCACAGAAAAGTTTAAAATAGTATTTAAAGAACAAAGAAGAGAGGTAGAAGTAAATGGGGGGGAATAAAGAAATGAGAGTCACATGAGAAAATTCTGAAAAAACTAACCAAAGAAATCAATTCCCCTAAAAGTAAAAATAACCAACTGGAAAAACAATGAATTCTTCAAAAATGGAATATACCTCATCAAAAACTCAAATCAAACAACTGAAAAGGAATGCAGTTCAGTAAAGAGTAAATAAACCAAATGGAAAAGGAGACAGAAAAGCAAATTGTAGGAAATTAGAGCTCTAAAAATTAGAATTGGAGAAATAGAAACCAATTAATCTAGGAGACTACCAGATTCAATCAAACAAAATAAAAAGGCTGAAAAAACTGAAGAAAATGTGAAGTACCATTTAGGAAAAACAAACGACTTGGAAAATAGAACCAGGAAAGGTAATTCATGATTTATTGGACTACTACAAAGCCTAGTTGAAAAAGAGAAATTGAAAAATATCTTACAGGAAATTATCAGGGAAATCTTTCCAAACTGCTAGAGCAAGAAGATGAAATAGCCATTGAAAGAATACATAGAACTCCTACCAAAAGAGACACCCCCACACACACACACCCTCCACCAAGATAAAAACTCCAAGGGCTATCAGAGTCAAATTATAGAATTCTCAAATAAAGGGGAAAATACTGCAAGCAGTTCAAAAGGAGCAATTTAAAGACAAAGGAAGCACAATCAGACTTATACAATATTTATGAGCTTCAACACTGAAGGAATGGGGGACTCAGAATATCATATTTAAGAGGGGGAAGACCCATGGATTACAGACAACAATTTACTACCCTGCAAAATTCAGCATATTTTGTCAGGGGAAAAGATGGATTTTCAACAAAATAGAGGATTGCCAAAATTTCCTGATTAAAAAAGCCAAAACTGAACAGAGAATACAAAACTCAAGAGATGCATAAAAGGGTAACCCTTTAGGGTTATTAGGGATAATTAGGGATTAGTTATTAATTATTAATATTTAGGGATAATTAAAGGGGTGAATATAATTGAAGAAACTGAGTTTTGAGGATATGGATATAGTTGGTTCTTGTCATTCCAATGCCATCACTAAGTTTGAGACAAATAGATGCTGAAATTTGTACTAGTAACTTATGTCTCAGTTCCCTTTGATGTATTTTAGAGCTTAGCACTTTCTCTGATGAAGGCATCTTATGCTAGGCTGTCCTAAGCCCTCTCCTGTACCTTACAATCAGTTGTAAAGTTCTCTTAGACCTTGATTTGGCTTTGCATGATGTTTTGGTTCATGAGGGTTGTGTGTCCATGGAGGCCCCATGAAATGGGCCAAAATATAAAGTGATTATAATATGATGTGATTCATGACTAGAGAAATGTATTTCTAAAGAGGCAGAAGATGGGAGGCCTATGTGGCAATTTAAGTGACTGTGAGGCAATGTCCCTTATCAATCTATCAAACAATCAATCAACCAAGCTATGATTGTACTTTGATAGTACTTTGAGCTCATCAAGCAATTAATCAATCTTTGATTGAAGGTACCTGGATTGATAGTACTTGACTGATAATGCTTCTATCAATAAATAACAGCAAATGAAGAGGTACAAAAATGTACTATAGTAGAGGGAAAGAAATGAGGATATGAACAGTGAGTAAAACCTGTTCAATAGATTTGGTCCAGAGAGGGAATAAGATATGATCCCACTTGAGTTGAAAAATTTATCCTACTGTAAAAGGAAGAGGGGGAGAGGGTGAAGGGAAAGAAAATGTAAGGGAAAGGTATAAATGAAAACAAACTGAAAGTTAATCTTCCAAATGGCAGAGTGGCTCACATCCCACCCCAGATACCCAGTCACGTGGTTCCAGGTAGTCCACCCAACCCCCACCCCCCAAACTTGAAAGAAGTAAAAAACAAAACCTGCATTGTATTTGACTACCCTCTCCCACAATCTACCCCCTTCTCTATCCTCCACATTCCCCCTCCTTCCCCAGCCCCTTTCTCCCATTCCTTTCTTTACCCTATTAAGTGTGTATGTTGTTTCCCTTCTGAGCCATTTCTGATGTGAATGAAGGTTCACTCATTTTCCCTCACAACCTCCCTTTCAATCTATTTCAAAATTTTTCCCTAACTCTTTTCCATAAATTATCTTAGCCCATTCTAACTCTCCTTTCCCTTTCTCCCAGTAAATTCCCTTTTTGCCCTTTGACTCCATCATTTACAGTATATTATACCTTCATATTCTGCTCCCTCCTGTGCCTTGTCTAAATAAGCTCCTTCTAATTGCTCTATTAAACGGGGAAGTTTATATGAGTATTATCAGTATCATTTCCACAGTAGGAGTACACACAGTTTTACATCATTAAATATCTCATAATTTGCCCTTCCCATCCACCCTCTCTGCTCCATCCAAGTCCTGCACTTGAAGATCAAACTTTCTGTTCAGCTCCAAACTTTTTAATATGAAGGTTTGAAAGTCCCCCTCTGTGATGAATGTCCATCTCTTTCCCTGGAAATGGATATTCAGTTTTGCTGAGTAGTTGTTTCGCTGTAACATTCCAAGTTCTTTTGTTTTCCAGAATATTATATTCCAAGCCCTACAATCCCTTAATGTGAATGCTGCGAAATCCTCTGTAATACTGATTGCAATTCAATGATATGTGAATTGTTTATTTCTGGCTGCTTGTAATATTTTCTCTTTGACTTGGGAGTTCTGGAATTTGGCTATAATATTCTTGGAAGCTATTCTTTTGCCTCTCTTCAGGAGGAGATTGATGGATTCTCTCTATTCTTTCTATTTTATCTTTTGCCTCTAGGATTATCAGGGGTAGAAATTCTGGTTTTTTAAAGGTTTTTGCAAGGCAAATGGGGTGAAGTGGCTTGCCTAAGGCCACACAGCTAGGTAATTATTAAGCATCTGAGGATTTGAACTCAGGTACTCCTGACGCCCAGGCCAGTGCACTGTGCCACCTAACTGCCCCTAGAAATTCTTTAAAAATGAAGTCAAGGCTCTTTTCCTGATGACTCTCAGGTAGCCCAATAAATTTCAAATTGTCTCTTCTGGACCTGTTCTCCAGGTCAGTTTTTCTTTCAGTGAGGTATTTCTTCTAGTCTTCAATTCTTTTGGTATTGTTTTATTGTTTCTTGATTCCTCACAAAGTCATCAGCTTCTTTTTAACCCCATTCTACATTTGAAGGAGTTGTTTTCTTCAGAGAGCTTTCTTATCTCCTTTTCCATGTGGCTGATTCTGCTATTTAAAGTATTCTTCTCCTCATTAACTTTGTGGACTGCTTTTTCCATTTGACCTAAATTGATTTTTAACATGTTTTTTTCTTTGACTTTTTTTTTTCTGTGTCTCCTTGACTAAGCTGCTGACTTGGTTTTCATGTTTTTCACTTCTTTTCCCAATTTTTCCTCTACCTCCCTTACTTGATTTTCAAAATATTTTTTTGAACTCTGCCATAGCCTGAGCCCACTTCCTACTTTTCTTGAAGGCTTTGGATATAGAAGTTGGACTATGTCATCTTCTTAGTGTGTGTTTTGATTTTTTCTGTTTACTCATTTCCCCAACCTTTTGAGGTTCCTCTTAACCTTCTGAATTGCTATTGGGACACTCCTGCAAAGACCTCCGTTCCTTCAATGTCTTATCAAAGACTCTGACTGTTCTCCTGGCCTGTGCTCTGGTCTGTGGATAACCACAAGCACTCCCCTTCCCTCTGCCTTCAAGCTGTGATGGGTCCCTGCTGTATAGTAATGGGACAGCTCAGTCTGCAACCAGGGTCTGAATATGGTCAAAGTGCAAGAGTCCTATTCTGGGCACAAAGGACAGACCTTGACAGTTTCCCCCCAAACCCTTATCTTCCATAGGCTTACCACTCTGGGAGCAACTGCCAGGTGGCTTCCTGCTGGGTGGCTCCATGGGCCTGCTTCCATTTCCTGGGATCTGGGCTGCACTGAGGGCCATGGTTTTGATGAGGCCTGGGCTCCGTGCTCCTGCTGGTAGTGGTTTTTCTGCTGATCTTCCAAGTCCTGCTTGGTGTTCCCTGAGATGGGATGTCTAGAAACTGCTTCTGCTGCCATGAGCTGCCCCGTCAACTCCCCGAGGACCCAAGCATCCAGCAGATAAGCCAGGAAGGCTGGAACTCCTTTGTTCCACTACCTTTGTGTGGTGATCCTGGCTGCACTGCTGTCCCATCCAATCCTAGGAAACAGAGCCGTCCTGGATCCTTCCAGGTTGCTTTGGGCTGCAGAATTGCCTCCCCAGGTCTTTTTGTGGTTTCTGTCTCTCAAAAGTTTAGTTAAGAGTCAAAATTTTAAGGTTTTTTGGGAATATTTGGGAAGCTCTTGGAAATTCCTCTCCTCATGCCACCATCTTGGATCTTCCTCTTTCCTAATATTTTATTTAACATTTTTGCTTCTGCCCTCTTTAGGCAAACTGGTCTATAGTTTTCTTTCTCTGTTTTGACTCTTCCTGGTCTAGGTATCAGTACCATATTGTTGTCAAAGACAGCATTTGGCACAATTCTTTCTTCACCTACTAAAAAGAATTTATATAGAATTGGAGTTAATTGTTCATTGAATGTTTGATAGAATTCACTTATGAATCCATCTGGTACTGGAGATTTTTTCTTAAGGAGTTCATTGATGGTTTTCCAATTTGTTTTTCAGAGACAGGGGTCCTTAAGTAACTTTATCTTTTTTTTTCCAACTTGGACAGTTTATATTTTTGTAAATATTCATCACTTAAATTGTCAATTTTTGGGCATAAATTGGACAAATTAGCTTTGAATTACTTTATATTATTCTCATTTTCAAAATATCTAACTGCATTTTGGAAGGACTGACCTGTAGCAGCTAGCAAAAATAAAATATTTAACATATATATGTGTGTGTATGTACATGACACATTTAAAAATAAGTATTCTTCATAGGTTCATAAATTGAGAACAGAAAGGGATCTCAGAAATCTCCTAATTAAACATCCTCATTTTAAAGGTAAGGAATTGGATGCTCAGTAGGTTAAGAGATTTGTCCAAGGTTATACAGTAGTACTATCAGAGGAGAAACTTGAAAACAGGTCCTCTTAGTCGACAAATCATAGTATCATCTTTCCACTCTACCATACTGCATCTTTTGTACATAGCTAACATTTTAAAAAATATTTGGTTTATCAATATTTGTAAAGCTATAATCTTGACAGTTAATCTCCATTTCCTAATGAAGTCATAGATTTGTCTATAAGAATTTGTGAAATTCAAAACGGAAAACGTAAAGGCAATCTGATAAGTTTAAGCATTATTTTCTCAATGCCTCTATTTGGGCTTACCTGTTCAATTTGTCTGATATGAGAAACTCTCTGAGTCTCTCTGCTGCTGCCTGATTTTCCTGAAGTGAGTTTTTCAATTCGGAGAGTTCCAGTTTCAGATCTCTAATTTGAAACTCCTGGTTTATCATAAAAGCACTGTGATTTTCTGTTAATTTGTCTAAGTTCTAGTAGTGTGTTGCTTGCCTCTAAATCAGAAGGAAAACAAAGAATGAAGTTAACCAAAAAATGCTCAACATCAAATTATAAGATGTTTATAAACAAGTTTTGTTAGGTTTCATTTTAATTTCAGCCAGTGATTTGGAGAATAATTCTGAATTTCTAAGAACAGATTCTTATTTTGAAAATACTAATTGAAATTAAAAACTATTCTGATTTAATTTTAATTCACTGGTTCTTATTCTACTGCTCGAATTAGATCATTAAAAAAATAATAGGTATAATAATATAAAAATTTTAACTCCAGAATCTTCCAGAATGTTTTATTACAATTAAAATATTTTACAATAAAAACTCAGTCTTAAATTTTTTGAATTATGCCAATTTAAAAGACTCAGTTGTATATATGGTTATTTTAACTTATGTCAAAATCTATTTTTTTATTATGATATCAAGCTTATACAGAATCTTAGAAAAGAACACAGAGTGAGAAAAAAATTTTTAAATGTATTTTGGACTTCTATCAGGGAAACAAAATCCTAAACCTTCATTTACATTGAAATACATTAAAAGCATAGTATTGATAAATAATATAACCTGTTGATTGGTTTTAGATTTTCTAAAATCTTCTGCCTTGTTTGTTCTTTAAGCTCATGTTTAAATTCTTCGAGTTGACCAGGTACTACCTTATACATTTCTATTTGTTGCTTCAGATTAATTACTTCTTCTTTCAATTCTCTTCTTCTCTTTTTCAATTTTTCATATTTCTCTTGTGCATTTTTAATAGAAATCAGCAGTTCTTGATGATTTAGACTTTTTGGTTCTAACTGTTTACATTTTGAAGCTACTGCTTTCAAAGGTAGGTCTTTAATCTGTATAAAATATAAGATTAGCAAATTACACAAATAGAACAAAGGTTTTTCAACTCCAATATTAACTTAAAACTACTAAGACAGAATTGTTTTTAAAACTTCTAATAAAATTCTAATAAATTCTAATAAATCATTATGCTTACTTCCTTTGGTGCAACTACAAAATGCATTTCCTAAAATGCTTTCCTTAGATTAATTTTACAAATCAGAATAAAGTCTGAAAAATACCATGAAATTAAATCACTATCTCAAATAGTCTGTACAACCCACATTTATTACTTGATTTCATAACGTCTGCCATATTCTCTAATTTTTTCAAGTGTCTTTTCTACCCAATTTTTAGAACAGTGAATAGATATATCAATAAAATACATAGTAAATGGATATCACAGATTTTTCTGATATCATGCTAGGTTTAAAGCAATAATAAAACTTTCTTAAAAGGGATATGGAAAGAAATGTGATTCCTGGGGGAGGAGCCAAAAATGGCTGCTTGAAGGCAGGAATTCCCAGAAACTCATTCACCCCAAAACTCCAAAAGCCATGAAATTATGAATCTAGCCAAATCTAGAGGGGGGAGAACCCACATAAAGACTGAGTGATACAATTTCCTGGTCAAAGAAAATTTAGAAGTTCTCTGGAACAGGTCTGTTCCACAAGAACAGGGGGGTTGGAAAATGAAGCAGTGCAGCCATAGCCCAGGCACAGCACAGCTTGGTGGTTGCCTGGGTCCATGACAGAGGGGGTAGTTTAATCATCAGGGACAGATGGAAGGGGTGGTGAGAGAACTCTGCCACACCACAGTGTAGAGTGGAGCTCTGGTCTCAGGGCAGCCCTGTGGTGAAAACAGGTTGCAGGACTTGTCAGAGCCACCCAGCACATTCAGAGCTCTTAGCCCAAAGACTGTAAGGGGTTGCAGAAAGCTACAGAGATTTCTCTGCTTTCCCTGAGGCAGGACTGGGCAGTTTGCCCACACTCAGATCCAGGTTGCAGTTTGAGCTCTCGCACTAACATAGCTGAGCAGGGATCATCCTCATGGCTCTAGGGCAGAGGCCAGGACCTGAACACAAGGAAAAAAGCAGTCAAAGTCTCTCATAAGACCTTGGAAGAATTAAGGTCACTGTGGGTTGTCCCAAACCTCCCCCCGCTCCAAAGCTATGGAAGTGTGGTAAATCAGTTGTAGGCTGAGAATATGAGCAAATAATGGAAAAAGAAGAATAAGACCATAGAAAATTACTTTGATCCCAGGGAGAATGAAAGTACATATTCAAATGATGACAAAAATTGAAAGTTCTGTATCCAGAACACCACCAAGAGGAGGTTTCTTACTTATTAGATTAGATAAGGTATCTTGCAAAAATAAATTTAACTGGTCTAGCAAAATTTTAAAGTAACATAAATTAAGAGAAGTCAGAGCAAAACTGTACAGGAAAACATAGGAATAATTCATTTACAAATAAGCTACATTTCAGTATGAAATGTTAATTCAAACACATGACTGTATATACTAAGAATAAAATCAAAAATTTTTCTGGTGGTAGTTTTACCATCCACTGTATATATGAGAAAATCACTGTCTGTAAAAAAGTATCTATCTTCAACAAAGGAAAACACTTGGAAAGTAACTGTTAGTTAAACAATGACAAAATATAGTGATAAATAACAAATATATACTATTATCATGCCAAGAATTAATTCTTGACCTAAATTTTAAAGGAAAGTAGTTGCTAATCTTTGGAATTTCATTAAAACTAAATCTAGTGTTTGATATTTCTGAAATTAATTCAAAGAAATTTGAATTAAAACTAGTCAGATTGAAAAACGTGTTTAGATATGAAGAGAGTAATATAATATCCCACAGTATCTCGATTCAAATGTCTGATTATAATTGTAACATTATTATTAGCATTTTTTTAAATTTAAGCATTTCAAATGGTTCATTTCACTGCAATATTAAATATAAACTTCTGCCTTTAAAATTTCAAGAACTGATTATCAGGCTGTTTTTATCATGTTATTATTTCCTCACTGTTTAACATCTGCTTGCCAAAAATTCAAATTCTAATTTATCTTCATCAAATTTCTTTTAATTTCACTTCAAAAAGTTAAATACTAATGAAATTCATTTAAATTTAATTTAAAGGCATACCTCTCCTTTTGCTTTTTCATGTCCATCTTTACACATTAACTCCTCTATAAAGGAGATGCATTCATTAAATGACTTCTGATAGCTCTTTTGTAACTCAAGTTGCTTTTCATTACGTTCATTAAGTTGATTGATGATATCATTAAACTCCAGCATGAAATCACTCTCTAATACTTTGCCTTGGTTTTGGATATTTTCTTTTTGTTTATCTTTAAATTTGTCTGCTAGTTCTACTTTGATTGCAGCAACTTCTTCCTTTAGCCTACAAATTTCATCTAGCAAATAATTCTTGTTTTCACAACTCTCAGCAACCTAAATACAACAAATGGGAAAAAATGCTAGTGAAAATAAAATTATGCATTATGATTTTTCCTCAGAAATCAAATATAAAACCCAAGGTACCAAGAATAATATTTGAAGAAAAAGTAAATCGAAGAGTTTCATCTAATTCAAATTTCTGTAAGACTCAGTTTCCCCTAAGCTAAGTGACACAGTGGCACAGTGGATAGAAACTTAAAGTAAGAGAAGACAGTGTAAAACTGCTAAAGAAAAAAGTTGGAATAATTAATTGAACTACTACAAATAAACTACATTTCAGTATGAAATGTTAATTCAAACACACGACTGTATATACTAAGAATAAATTCAAAATTTTTTTCTGTCAATATGTTGTCCAGTACAATAGGTAAAAAGAAAAAGTAAAATTGGTAAATTGAAGAGTTTCATTTATTTCATATTTCTTTTTTTTTGTTTTTTTTTGCAAGGCAAATGAGGTTATGTGGCTTGCCTAAGGCCACACAGCTAGGTAATTATTAAGTGTCTGAGACCAGATTTGAACCCAGGTACTCCTGACTCCAGGGCCGATGCTTTACCCACTATGCCACCTAGCTGCCCCTATTTCATATTTCTATAAGACACAGCTTCCCCTGGGCAACGAGATGGCACAGTGGATAGAGCACAGGCCCTGGAGTAAGGAGGATTTGTGTTCAAATCCCATCTCAGACACTTAATAATTAAATAGTTGTGTGATCTGCCCTGCAAAAAATCAAAAAATTAAAAAAAAGACTCAATTTCCCTAAAGATCTGGCCTTAAAATATACACCAATCAGAAGACTACTTAGGACATTCAGTCTTCAAAACAGATGGACATTTCTGTCTATTATTTAAAGTATCTTTTACAGACCCTGTCTGTCTTTCAGTATATTTTTCTTCCTTTTCTATATCCATTCTACCCTACACCTGCTTTTCATAGGGATATAATAAAAATAACAATACCAAATATTTATAGTCTTTTTAAAGTTTACCAGGTACTTTTCCTGCATTATTTTATTTCAGACTTGAGGGAAATCTACTCATGCTATTATCCTTATTTTACAGATGAAGACATAAGTGAGAAGTTGTTAAATAAAGTGTCTATTGTCAGAAGCAATATCTAATTTCAGGTCTCTTCAGACTTGGTCTTTTAAAATAGCTCATTTCTCCTTAGGTGTTGAAGATGTGCAGTTGTCCTACATTTAGCCACAGTGTCCTGGTAAAATTATCTTAGATGCAGACTAATAAAGTTACAGTTGTCTTAAAACTTGTTAGTATACATGTTGAGATCAGTCTGTTCTCTGATAGATCTGAAGCATTATCATATAGCGTCAGTTATTTAGACCTTTTAGTTGTTAAGTCCCACTTCTTATTTTAGGGATGGGAAACATGAGATCCAGAGTGCCAGTCAAGGAGATGGTAGCCTAACCCCAACCTAATTTCTTTAGTAGTAATTTTCTTTAAAAAAATTGTTCATTATTTCATTTTATTTTCACAATTACATTTATAAATAGTTTTCAACATTCGTCCCTTAGCTAGTTTTCCACATTTTCCTGTCATCCTCTCTTCCCTCCTTAGACCCTAAGGCAGCAAACAATCTGGTAAAATTTGTACATGTACAATCGTTTTAAAAATATTTCCATATTAGTCATGTTGTGACAGGACTTAGAACTGGGGGATGGGTCATGAGAAAGAAAGAAAAAGACAAAAAAGAAATTTAAAAACTTTAAAGACTAAGTCTGAAGAGACCTGAAATATGCTTTGCTCTGCATTCAGACTGCAAAGGTTTTTCTGTGCATGTGGATGACAGTTTCTATAAGAGGAATCTAAGGATTCTCCCTGCTCAATCAACTGCTGAGAAGAACTGAATCCAACATAGCTAATCATCTGATGTTGCTAATCTGTACAATGTTCTCTTGACTCTGCTCACTTGACTCAGCATCACTTTATGCAACTCTTTCCATGCTTCTCAAAGTTTGGTTACCCATGATTTCTTGTAGAACAATAGGACTCCATAAGGTTAACACATAATTTGTTCAACCTTTCCCTAACTTATAGGCATCCCCTCAATATCCAATTCTTTGCCACTAGAGAAGGCATGCTTTAAATATTTTTGAACATGTGGGACACTTTCCATTTTTTGTGAACTCTTTGGAATATGGAGGTAGTAGTGATCTTATAGGGATCAAGGGGTTTTTAGAGTTTTATTGTCCTATAGGCATAGTTCCAAATTGCTCTCCACAATGAGTGGATCAGTTCACAACTCCACCAACAGTACATTGTTGTCATCTTTGTCGATCAATAGATGTGAGGTTATACCTCAGAGTTGTTTTAATTTGCATTTCTCTAATCAATAATGATTTGGAGCATTTTTATAAGACTATGCATAACTTCAACTTTTTTCATCTGAAAATTGTCATTTCATATCCTTTGATCATTTTTAAATTGGAGAACTTGTAATATTAAATTGTAAATTTGATTCTATTTTCTATATTTTAGAAATGGGTCTTTTATCCCAAACACTAGTTGTGAAAAGCTGTCCCCCAGCTTTCTGAATTCCTTCCAGTCTTCGCTGCATTGTTTTATTTGTGCAAAAAGCTTTTCAATTCAATGTCATCAAAATCATCCATTTTGCAATTTGTAATATTCTCAATCTCTTGTTTGGTAATAAACTTCTTTCCTCCCCATAGATCAGAAAGAGTATTTCTTATTTTCTGGATATGCATGACATCAACCTTGTTGTCTAAATCCTGTATGCAATTCATTCTTCTTTTGGTATCTATATTATGATATTTGGTTCTCTGCCTAGCTTTTGCCTTAATGTTTTCCAGTTTTCCCGGTAGTTTTTTTGTAAAATAGTAAATGTTCATCCCAGAAGCTAGTGTCTTTGGCTTTATCAAAGAGAAAATTACTATGGTCATTTATTAGTAATTACATTGCCAGATTGTCCTTCATTCCCACTCCTATAGATAAAATGAAAGCTATCATCTGTAACATATTTGTGACTATTTATTAATAATACTTTATAAAACTTCCTAAATAATTCAGCTTCGGGAACATAGGGGTTAGAATCAAGAAGACCTGAATTTGAAATCATCACTGGGCTTTTAGTAGGATGTATAAGCCTGGATAAATCACATAATTCCCCGTAGCCTGTTTCCTCATTTGTAAAATAATATTCTGTGGTGCTTAGTCCACAAAATTGTCATCAAGATGCCATCAGATAATGTATATAAAGTTATGTGAAAACCTTAAAGTGTTACATCAATGTTAGCCACTGTTACTCTTTTTAAGTGTTAAATCAAATATCTCTGTATGAATAAGAATATATTCCTGAAGTCATAGTAGAGTACATGACTTTGGAGGTTCTGACAGAGTAAGGCAATGGTTCCACTGCTGTGGAAGAGTCAAAAAGGCAATGTGAACCTAGGAAATTCTGGGAATTTTTCCTGTTACTATTTTAAATGAAGCCTCTACACATAGAATGAAGCTTCAGATCCCCTAAAAAATGAACCAAGTTCTCAACTCACAATTTTAAGGAGGAACTGCGGTCTGCCTGGGAATATTGCCCAGAGTAGGTGAAAGATCTAGAAAACCAAAAGGAGACTCTTAGCTACCTTAGTGGAGCTTAGGTCAAGTTTCTGAAAGGCAGCATTACAGCAGGCCAGCAGTGAGAGTCCCAACACCAGCTCAGGAGACAAAGTTGGGACCCTGGGAATGCTGATTCAACAGAAGGAACTGAGTTGGGCTAACATAACCAGGAAACAAACTACTACATAGACAATGCCATAGGCAAGTGATAAACAAGGGATATGATCCCAACCCAAGCATAAATACACTCACTGTGCCCCAGGAAGAGAGCTCAACTATCAAAATGAGCAAAAAATCCCCCAAAGGGCCCTAACAATAGAAAGCAATTACTCTGCTAGGGAACAATAAAAATGTTATTTCAGAAGAGGACAGCAGTGACCAAAATGTATATATATGAAGACTCAAATGAGTTTATAAATTAGCCTCAAATCCATAAAATAACTCTTAGAAGAAGTCTAAAAGGATTTTAAAAATAAAAAGAAAGGAAAAATGGAGAAAAACAATGTGAGCCATGCAGAAGAAATTTTGAAAAAGTGACTTGAAAAGTAGAAATGTTCAACTGGACAAAAAGAAAAGGAAAACACAAAAGCTAACTGAATAAAATAAAACCCTGAAAAGCAGCATTGGATAAATGGCAACTAATGACTCTACGAGACACCAAGATTCCATCAAACAAAACCAGAAGCCAAAAAAAATAGAAAATGTAAAAAACAGGAAAAACAACTGACTTGGAAAAATAGATCCAGAAGAGTTATGAATTATTGGTCTACCTGAAAGCCCTCATCTAAAAAAAGCTTAGACAGTATCTTGTGAAAAATTATCATGGATAACTTCCCTAAAATCCTTGAATAAGAAGACAAAATAATTCTTAAAAGAATCCACTGATCAATCCTAGAAAGAGATCCCAGAATAAAAACTCTATGGAATGAATATTTTAGCTAAGTTTCAGAATTATCAGTTAAGGTAAAAAAATTCCAAGACACTGAAAAGAATTATTTTGAATACCAGGTAGCTACAGTCACAGTTTCACAGGACTTGGTAGTTGAAACCTTAAAAGAATCAGAGGGACTGGAATATGATATACTGGAAGGAAAAGAAGCTTGGATTACCACCAAGATTCAACAACACTAAAAAAAAACTCAGCATATTCTTTCTGGGATGAACTTTGAACAAAATATTAGATTTCAAAATTCTAATAAAAATTCCATAACTGAACAGATAATTTGGTCTTCAAATACAAGATTCAAAAGATGCATAAAAATGTAAATAGAAAGGGGAAAACATGTTAATCAATAACATTATGCTATGATTATATATCCCTGATTGGGAAGAAAATTCTTTTAACTGTTGAAAAATGTTTTTCTCTTAGGATAGTTAAAAGTATACTTAGATAATATGGGTAAATATTGAACATGGAAATGATGCTTTAGCTGAAACTTTTGCTCAATAGGATTGAATATAGTAGGAGAGAGTCTGCTTAGAGGGTATGATATAAATGGATCATGAAGTGATTTTGCTTTGCAACTAGTTCATGAGGAATGCATTTCTATAGAGGGTACTTGGAAAAGGGTGTGGTATAAATAAATTATAATTTGATGATGCTTATGGTTCTGGAGAATTGTATTTCTAAGGGGATAGTTGAGAGGAGTATAATTGTACAGAGGTTGTGAGTATGAAGTAATTATGAGATAATGATGCTTATAAATCAATCAATCATTCAACCCTTGAGAACTGTACTTCTATCAGGTCAGATGACAGGAGTATATCTTAAAGGAGGTTGAGCTTACAAGGTTTGAAACAATTAAGACATGACAAGAATTATACTGGGAGAAGGAGAGGCATTAGAGGATAAATAATAACACATGAGGCACAAGAAGAAAAGGTGTGAGCATAGAGCAACTGATTTGGCCCATTAACTTAAAAAATTTATCCTACAAGGAAGAGGAAAGAAAGGGGAAGAAGGGACCCATAAAAGGGAAGTCAAAAGTAAATGTAAAGGTAAAGTTAAAAAGAAAAGGGGAAAAAAGGATTATAGAAATAAGGGTTAATTGAGAGGCAGCAATCTAAATCAAATCATTAGTGAGGAGGGATAAGGAGAAAGGAAGGAAATAAAAAGGGGAAGCTAGCATGGAGGGAAATACATTGTTAAATAAATGGAAAAGGGATGAACTCTCCCAGAAAATGAGATGTGGACAGCAAAGTGAATTAAAAACCAGAATCTTACAATATATGCTGTTTACAAGAAACACATTAGAAGCAGGGGAGATTGGTTGGTCTTTGTCTTTTTATCGTAGAAGATCAAATTGACATCACTATGTTTGAGACAAATGACTTGTGTTTGACTGGCTAATCAGACCCATACAAGTTTGGAATGCTCCACCACAGGTTGGGCTCATATAATTCATGTGAACAATTGGAGTCCTTACTTTAAACATAAGTCCTATTTCATTTGAGTTGCTTCAAGTGTGCCTTCCTCAGACAAATCAGCACCCTCTCTGATGAAGAAACACCATGCTGGGTGTTCCTGTGCTAGTGTCTCCCATGCTGTACTATCAATTCTAAATTTCTTAAGAAAGACCCTCAGTGTCTCAGTTTCCTCAGACCCCTTTGTTAGTGCTTGCCCAATGTGAGTTCTCCATAAAGTAATCTTTGGCAAGAATACTTCTGTCATTCTAACAGTGTGTTCAGCCCATTGCAGTTGCACACTCCGTAGTACTGTTGGAATGGTAGCTCAAGAAAGGACTCTGTGTCTCGTATCTTCTGCTAGGTTATCTTCAGAATCTTCCTAAGAAAATTTAAGGGGAAGCAATTTGTTTTACTGAAATGGCACTAATAGACTGTCCAGGTTTCACAGGCATACAACAGTAAGATCAGCACAACAGTTCTGTAGACCTTCACTTTGACAGTTAGTCTAATAATTCTTCTTTCCCACACTTTCTTTTGGAACCACCCAAATCCTGAGCTAGCTCTGTCAATGCATGTCTCAACTTCATTGTCAATGAGGTACCTCCCTGGAAAGGACACTGTCAAAATAAATGACTTTGTCCTCAGGACTCAAAATTTCTCCATTTGCTGTAATTGATGATTCCACATATGATGGTGTGATGCTGGCTGATGGAGCTCCTGTATTTCCTTATTGTTAATTGTTAAGCCAAAATTATCACAATCAATCCATACTCACAATCCAATCTCAACTTCAGAGGCTGCACTAAGTGCACAGTCATCTGCAAACAGAGGATCATACACCGATACTCCCTCCACTTTGGTTTTGGATGGTAGCCTTTTCAAGTAGATGAATTTGCCATCATTGCAAAGCTGATCTTGAGGCCATGATCATTCTCAGTGAAGGCCTTTGATAATGTGGTTGAAAACATTTTACTAAAAGGAATGGAAGCATGGGAACATCCTTGTTTTACTTCACTGGTGACCGGGAAAGCGTGAGAGCATCGTCCACCATCCAGAACCCAGACGTGCACACATGAACTTGACATATAATACTGATGAACTTCTCTGGGCAACCAAATAAACCGTAATGTCTTGATGGAATCAAAGGCTTTGGTCAGATCTACAAATGTTGCTTACAGACCTATGTTATGCTCCTGGCATTTTTCTTGGAGTTACTGGGCAACAAAGAACCTATGCACTCTTTGAATTGTTCCTCGACCCTTTCTGAAGCCACACTGGTTCTCAGAGAGGTAACCATCTTCCAGGTGAATTATAAGCCTATTGTAAAGGACGCTAGTAAGAGTCTTACCAGCAATGACTAAAAGAGAAATAACCTTATAGAAGGACAATGGAGGCATCCTTGAATATTTGGGGAATAAACTTTTCATGCCATATAACCTGGAAAATTTCAGTCAACTTTTGAATGAGCAGTGGAACCCCCCACACCACCTTGTAGATCTCAGCTGGAATAGAATCAACAGCAGGTGCTTTGCCATGTGAAAGCAATCTAGTGTCATCCACAACCTCTTCTTCGATTGGAACTTAATCTAGGAACTGATTGACTTCAACTTGAGATAAATGGCCAATGACTTCTGCAATGTTTGATAATGCTGTTAAGAGTACTATGGAAGTGTTCAGCCCATCCCTCTAGAATCATGTCCCCATCAC
Organism: Macrotis lagotis; assembly: GCF_037893015.1. Taxonomy (NCBI): domain Eukaryota; kingdom Metazoa; phylum Chordata; class Mammalia; order Peramelemorphia; family Peramelidae; genus Macrotis; species Macrotis lagotis. Next base: position 279,056,469 of record NC_133661.1, on the reverse strand, counting down.
TACTCAATGTAGCTCAATCAGTACTGAGTATCTGAGAAACACCACAGGTCTTTGGCCCATAAATAGCCATCGGGGCATCATAAAAGCACTTTGGTTTATTACTATCTGGATAAAACTCAATTTCATCTGACTTCTTACTGAGCCAAGAGTCCTGCATCCCTAAGCTTTGTCTGTACTTTACTTTTTATGGAATTAAATGCTGCCTTCTTAGAAACAGACAAACTATCCTTCTAGTAAACCCTGTGGAGTTCTTGTTTTTCATTTAACAGCTTCTGTATTTCCCAATCACTTTCTTCAAATCGGTCTTGGTGTTTGTGAATGTTCTGAACCAGATGAGTAAATGTAGTGCTATACATCAGATCTCTGAAAGCTACCTACACCTTTTCTGATCGACTGTTGTCAAATCTGGTTGGCTCAGTTGTTCTCCATTTTACCAGCAAACTGTTCCTGGTCAGAGAGACACTCTAATCTCTCAACATTAATTCTTCTGGTAGTCACTGAAGCAGAGATAAACTCACAGGGAAAAAGGAAAAGGCTACAATAGAATATACTGTGATTCAACTGAAATTTAAAAAAAAAAGCAAGGAAAGCAATCCTGATCACAGACAAAGCAAAAGCAAAGTTAGATCTCATTAAAAGGGATAAGAAAGGAAATCTTCTTAAAAGGTGCTATAGGTAATGAAGTAGCAATATTTTTTTTGGCTTTTGCAAGGCAATGGGGTTAGTGACTGGCTGCAGGTCACAGAGCTAGGTAATTATTAAGTGTCTGAGGTTGGATTTGAATTCAGGTTCTTCTCACCCCAGGACTGGTGCTTTAACATCAGTATTAAACATATATGCACCAAGTGGTATAACAACCAAATTCTTAGAGGTGAAACTAAACAAATTACTGAAAGACAAATAGCAAAACTGCTAGTGGGGGAACCTCACCCTTCCTCTCTCAGAATTACATATATCTAGCCACAAAAAACAAAAATTAAAAAGGTGAATAGAATTTTAAAAAATTTAGATGTAATAGATCTCTGGAGAAAAATGAGTGGGGGTGTGTGATAGAAAGGAATATTTCTTTTTCTGTGCAGTTCATGGTATCTATAAAAAAAACTGTTTCTATAATAAGGCATTAAAAACCTTTCCATCTAATGCAGAATGGCAGAAATAGTAAAAGCATCCTTTTCAGATCTATCCAACAAATTTTAAAAGAATAATAAAAGTATTGTGCAGAACAAAGTATAAAAAGTTGATGTTGTACTCCCATCATAGCAAAACAGGACCATGAGTATTTGGTTCCATTCAGGACTGGAGGAGGAAAAAAAAGCTTAGTAGCCCTTCTAAAAACCAGGATGGTATGAACAATGAGCAGCAGAGTTAAAAGAATCTCTTCAGTCCCCAGACATCAAAGAATTACTAATGACTAACAATGTAATGTTTTTCTTCAAATGATTTTTGAAAATAAAAGGAAAAATCGAAATTGTGGCATTTGATGAACTTGTGATTTTCTCATACTGAGCAATGACAAATGTGAATGAATGAATTGTTGTAATGTATTGAGCCTTATTTTAGAAATCTAACTGAAATTATATATTTTTGTAAATGCTTTTATTTCTTCTCTTCCATGAAATAGGAGTAAGACAACAAGGTGAAAGAGATAAAATTATTATCATATGTTTTTCAATCCTTAGTCTCTTCCCTGGAAAGAAAATCAGATGAAATCACTTAAGTAAGGAAGCAAAGTGGTTTGTATCTGAGATGTTCCCTACTACCTGGTTGCATTGCTTTCTCCCCTTAGAGGTAGGTTGCTCCCTTGGAACAAAAAAGAGAAGAGGCATTAATTAGAACCAGGGCTTTTGTTCAGTATGAGTATATGTGTTTCTCAAGAGGGATCATTTCATTCAAAGTAAAGAAGCCATAAAGTCAATCAAGCCACTTGCATTGATTTTGGTCCACATTTGCATCACTGATTATCTCCTGCAGTCAAATGGAAGTGTCTGAGGATGACAATTTGATCAAAAAATGAAGAACAAAATTCCTGAAAATTTAAATATGCAATTAGTTTTGAAAATGACCAAAGTGAATACCGTTAAATCCTGCATCATTTTGGAAGCAGCTGCTTCCTTTTCCTTCCTAACATTATTCAGATTTCTCTCTTGCAAAGCTCTGGTATGCTTCTCCTGAGAAAGTTGTCTCTGAGCATCATTTCTTTCTTCTTCAACCTTGAAAAAAACAATTTCATAAAATTTTTAATCGTATTTTTCATCAAAAGTCAACAAAAACATTTCATCATTAAGTGAAAGGTAGCACTTGAAAGAAAAGGTAAATATTTAAAAGAATCTAAGAAAAATAGGCTATTGAAAATTAAAAACAACTAGGATAGAATTTTTAAATTCTAAAGGAACATTAAGAACTATTCAATTCAATACACATCCATTTAGTCTTTATTCACACTAAGCTTGTTGTCTTTCCTCCTGGGGAAGGCTACTATCTCCATTTATGAATGGTAACACTAAAGATGTACATTTTTCAACTTCTATCTGTTACTTTTAGATGGAAGCAGAACAAGCTTCATCTTTCTTCCACATGACTGTCCCCTTCAAAAAACATGAAAACAGTTATTGTGGCTCTCTCTCTTTTCCCAAGGATAAATATATTCTGAGCCTTTAACTGGTCATTATATTTCATGGATTCAAGGCTCTTCCTCCTGTTTGACATCCTATTTACTAGCCACTATAATTCTGTGATTGATTGATTATTCTTTGTAATTAAAGATGACCAAGCAAAGCAAATTACATTGATTAAAGGTGGGGCCGTGTTGTGCAGGATAGTGTGTGTGGAGTATTTCCTTCTGAATGCCTCTTCTGGATCCATCCTAATCCAATGACCTGCTAGATTACGAAACCAGACTTCAGGTGATGTCTGGACACATTGGGAGAACCTAGTCTGTTAGATATGGGTATTTCCCATGAAAACAAAGCACCATGGCATTACAGAAACGCTAGGCAAAGTCATCAGTATGGTGTTTTTATGAGTACAAATTTACGAAAGTGTGGTAATCCTAATCTGTTTCTCAATGGTGTAATCATCAGTATGGTGATTCTGTGGTTACTACAAATGAACAAAACAGTACAGGTGATAAGTACAGGTGGGGTCTGTTAAGGTCAGAGTAGAGAGTTATTTTTACTTCCTCCATTTTGGAAGCTATGCTTTTCTTAAAGTAATCCAAAATTAAAGCCCTGACTCAAATTAAGTTTAGGCTCAGAAGAACTCCTAAATCAGTTCAGATAAAATATTATCTAATCATATTTCCTCCAACTTTTACTTGTGAAATTAATTTTTTATCTAATTATAAAATTTTACTTTTGTTCTTATTAAAATTCATCTTATAAGTAGATCAGAATTCAGAGGGAACTGAGTTCAAATGTGGCCTCAGACATTTACTACCTGCATGACCTTGGGAAAGTCATTTAACCCTTATTGCCTTGCATCCAGGACTATCTCCTGTCATCCTGATTCATAGTTGGTCACTGAATCCAGATGACTCTGGAGAAGAAAGTGAGGCTGGTAACTTGACAGAACTACCCTTCACTCAAATTCAGTTCACCTGTTTGGCATGGCATCCCCTCCCTGATGTCAAGATCTTCTTTGAAAATAAAGGACAGGGGCGGCTAGGTTGCATAGTGGATAGATCACTGGTCCTGGAGTTAGGAGTACCTGGCCCTGGAGTCAGGAGTACCTGCGTTCAAATCCAGTCTCAGACACTTAATAATAATTACCTAGCCATGTGGACTTGGGCAAGCCACTTAACCCCATTTGCCTTGCAAAAACCTAAAAAAAAGAAAGAAAAGAAAGGACAAAAAAGCTTCCTACACGGAGGTGCCTGAGGTGTCAGGGGTCCTGTCCATACTATTCAAGACAGCTTTCTGGAGAGGAAACCACAATTTGAAGTGATTGATAGCAAAAACATGGGCTTTTTGTTAGAGACTTTGTTTTGTTTATTATTTTCACTACTTTGTTAATAGTGGGCATGAATTGGAAATGATTCCCAACAGGAAGATGGATCAAGCTCCATGGAGATAAAAAGGATTATATAGGATTCTTTATATATCATGTTTTTTGCCTACCTAACCTCAAATCCTCTATCACGATGCCCTAAAAGAACAAAGAAAGGGTCAAAGATGCAGCCCATCTCTGGCCTGTATTTCAAGTCAAAAGATAGGAAAACTAATGCCTGGTAGGCTTCCTTTAGTTGTTTCTTCATTGAACAAATACTTATCAATAAGGTCCTACTGGACTGGAAATTTAATAGAATCAACCTGGATTCTTCCTTTATTCCCCAGCTTAATCAATTCTGTATGAGTTTTTGCCGAATACAAGTTCATAATGTAGACATAACAAAAGTGGCTAAGGGAGAAGACCTCTTTTGACTGATCACCAGTTTGAGAAAGTCTTCATTCAGAAATTGTTTCACTTTATATATAGAAAATATATATTTAAAATTTTCCCATACATATTTTATATGTATGTAAATATTACATTATATAATCCCAATTTATATATATATAAATTTATATATAGAAAAATACAGTGGCAGAGTGCTTTGTCTTGTTAAAATTTATATTGTTTATTCAAAATTGACAAAACTAAATAATTTTAAAATTTAAATAACTAAACTTCCAAATTATGTTTTTCAAAAATTTATAACATTCATACTTCAAGTAATTAAAGCCTAAAATGTATCATGACTTTTGGAACACTCTATATTTTTGTATATATTCAGAGAGAAAATTTGTTTTCCTTGTCTATGCATATTTGTCATGAAGGATTACTCTTTTATTTTTTCAATGAGGTGAATAGGGATAAGGGGAGGAATAAAGGAAGGAGCTACAGATATAGAAATTTTGCATACACTATTTCATATATATATATATATATATATAATTTCAAGACTAAAATGTATTTGATTAAGTTTAAAAACAAAAATGTTTAAGTGCATTGTAGCCTAAAATAACAAATTTCAATTTAAAAAACAAATCTATAAATTTTACAGCACTGTTACAGATAAATTCAAATTCTGAGAGTAGAAATAGCATCAATATATCAAAACAATTTTACCTAAATTTGCTAAAGGCTTAGGCCAACATAAAATAATATTATATTGAAAACACAATACAACTTTTAAAGATAGATAGATAGCTAAAGTATTATAAACAATTTAATGGATTCTAGACCACCTACAACAAATAATTTGGGACCAGTTTTACAGAAATAATGAAACAAAGCTTTTAATAAAGAATTATACAAATATTTTTCACATACATATTACTACATATTAAAACTTATGACAAAACACATTTCACATTTATATATTTAATGGAAAGTCTAGTATTCATTTTATTTGATAGATGTACATTATTTCTTCCTTTAACTAAAGTACTTTTTCTTTAAAATGTCTATGTATTCCTGAGTTGCTCTGGAAACTGGACCCTGCTTCAGATTTGGTAAGCATGAGGATTCTTCAGTTGATCCTAATGGAGAAGCCCTACAAGATGTAGATTCAGTTCCAACATTAACTGGGGGAAAAGATGGAAAAAAACAATTATATATATATATATATTGTGTGTGTGTGTGTGTGTGTGTGTGTGATGTTTTTCCCCCTAGGTATTCAAAATTAATCATGTTAAATTGTGGGTGTGAGAATCATAACAATGGTTATAGGTCCACCTTAGTCTTTAAAGTTTCTTGGTCACTGAAGTTAAATGATTTGTCCATGGTTCCATATGCAATTTGTATCAAAAGGAGGACTTAAACTCAAGGTTTCCTGAAAGTCACATACCATGCAGGTTTGTTTTGAAGCTCAAATCAAAACCAATTCCACATTTCCCAAACCATCTACAAATATCAATTTAACTAGCGGTCTTAAATTACAATTTTGTCTAGTAATAAATAGTACCGAAGGAACAATATTTATATCAACAATTTAGTTATAAATTTAACAAAAAAATAAAAGAAGTAATGAACTAAAAGAAAGTGTTATTTACATTTTCTACAAATAGACAAATAAAATAATGAACAGAAGAAAAAATAGAAATCAACTTGAGTGTAAAGAAATTGACCAGTATGAACAAAATTATAATGGTAGTTTATGTACTTCTACTCCAGAGGGCAAATAGAAATATTATAAGAATAATTTGATGAGCTGCTCTAAAATCAACCAATATCTTAAGGATAATAATAATGGCTGACATCTGTGGGAGTTTTTCATGCATATAAAAAGTAATTATAACTTCAAACTAAGCATTTTATTTATAAATAGTTTGGATGTGCCTGCCTTGGCTATACTCTCTTCTAATTCCTGCTGCAACTGAAATAACATTGAAATAAAATTCAGAACAATAAAGTGAATGAGGAATAATGAACTTAAGATAATACACAGAACTCAAAAAAGGTTTTAAACTGTTGCAAACAAAGAAATGATTAATAAATTTAGATAGTAGCTTAGATCATTAGTCATTAAATAGATAATGTATTGGTCTAACAAAATAAGATTATTATCAGAATCATCAGCTTATCACAATTGACTATATGCAAAGAAACTTGAATTTTGTTAACCTGGTATTCATGTCTCAGATTTTGAATATAATTTTCTTTAAGCAAATTTAGTATAGGATCATCACTACATAGGGTCTTCTAAAGATCATTTCAAAATATAAAATATCCTTAGCACTTAAAGAGACCACTATAATGATTACAAAGCAATTATAAAAATAGATATGAAATAATTATTTCTTATGAATGCATTATTATACCTACATCTCAAAAGAATGCAGTAACAAATTTAGCCAGTACCAGTATATTATTATAGAACTATAAGGTAACTTTAGAGGTCAGGTCATTATAATCTTATTTTACAGAGGAGAACACAGAGGTCATGATAAAACATTCAATCTATAATTTATGAATGTCTACTGTGAATCTAGAGGAACCATGTTAGGAACTAGAGAATGTTAAAAAAAAAGCCAAACAACTTAAATGATTCCTATTTTCACAGTATCTAGTACATTGTGAGCTAAGTACTTAATAAATGCTTGTGTCTGAAAAGTTCATATTGTAATAGGAAAACAATAAATGCATCTATATTTATCTATCTATAGACAGGTCTCTAACTATCTATGAATTATGCATAATTTAAAGAGACTAAATATAGCAAAGTACAGTTATCTCTGCCCCAGTGCAGGGGTTAGGAGGGCAGCACCCCCATGATCTGAAAATTTCTTGTAAAATATTTTGCCTTCATACCAGAGAAAAAGTCTGAATTTTTTTTTCTTTCTTTTATGGAGTGCATAGATTATACCTTATTGCAAAATTTAGGTTAAGTAATAGGTTCTGTGTCATTGGCTGGCATCCATATATCTTCTATAACTTTTGAAATATTCCTCCCCCCCACATACACATTCCCATTTAATTTCTAATACTGACCTGCAAAATATCAAAACTGTGTTGGGAAGAGTTTGAAGGATAATTGTATTTAAAATCAAGATACTAATCCAGGGTTACACAGTAATCAGTGACAGAGACCTAATTTTGATCTGTTTTCAACATCAGGGAATGCCCTTAACTGGTTTGCTTAATTTTTCATATATGTTAGGAATATGCTTCCAGATACTTTCAAACCTGGAAGATTAATATTTTGTTATCTCCCAAACACATCTGTTCATCTAGACTGACCTACATCTTCAATGGCCATTTGAGCTGCCATGTTTCAGTTTTTAGGAAAGAAGGAACCAATATGTATTGTCCTATATAGAATCATCTCCTGGAATAGTTAAGTAGATGAATCTCACCAGGTCTTACATCAAAAAAATATAAATAGAAGGTGGGGAGACTGTTCCACATTTTATAAAAAATTACAGTTTACGTCATCCTGTTTCCAATCTTCAATATGCAATATGTGATCAAGTTAGGACAGATCACACTGAAGAGATGAAGGTATCAAGGTCAAAGTTGGTGTAATTTGTCACATGCTCCTTGGGTTCTGCTTAGCCTTGTGTGTATCCCTACTTCTGAACTCAAAGTCCTATACAGAGAGCTTCATAATGAGAGTTGGTATAAGAACTGGCTGAAGACATTTCTTTTAGGATTTTGTAAGGCAATGGGGTAAAGTGACTTGCCTAAGACCACAGAGCTAGGTAATTATTAAATGTCTGAGACCACATTTGAACTCAGGTCCTCATGAATCCAGGGCTGGTGCACTATCTACTGAGCCACCTAGCTGCCTCATAGAGTCGTGTCATTTTAAAGCAGAAACCAGGGGTGGCTAGGAGGCATAGTGGCTAAAGCACCAGCCCTGGAGTCAGGAGTACCTGGGTTCAAATCCGGGCTCAAACACTTAATAATTACCTAGCTGTGTGGCCTTGGGCAAGCCACTTAACCCCATTTGCCTTGCAAAAACATAAAAAAATAAAGAAGAAACCGAGGCAGATAGAGGGTGAGTGACTTCACCAGAGTCCCAGAGTCAGGGTGCCTATCCAAGGTGAGATTGAACTAGCACCAAGACCAGTATTGTTAGCCTCTCTGCTCTGAGACAGTTAGACACCCTTCCCACTACATCATACCTTTACCAGGTAAAAATCATCTGGATTTTTTACAAGGACCAGATTAAATGCTAACTTCTCCAAGCAACTACCCCTGATCTTTCAGACAAACTTGGCCCTCCATTTGAACTTTCCTTTCCTAATACCCTATCCTAATTTGTGTCATATTTTTACCTATTTCATCTTTTCTTGAAGACTTTGAAACTCTTCCCCAACATATACTTTGTAGGGTTTCACCATCTTTCTATCTTCCTCAGTTAATGAACAGTCCAAGGAAGATGTTGTAATGGATACTTTTTCAACATCCCCTTGGATAGATTAGAATCTGAGAGAGAGAGAGAGAGAGAGAGAGAGAGAGAGAGAGAGGGAGAGAGAGAGAGTGTTAAGGTTTTTGCAAGACAAATGGAGTTATGTGGCTTACCAAAGGCCACACAGCTAGGTTATTACTAAGTGCCTGAGGCCATATTTGAATTCAGGTACTCCTGACCCCAGAGCCAGTGTTCTATCCATTGCACCACCTAGGCATCCCTGAAGACATTTTTGATGTTCCCCACATGCAGTTTGTGAAAATTGTTGCAATATTGTGCTGTGGAAAACGGGTCTGCTAGAAATGCCCCAAATACCTATTGAATTTGTTGAATCTGATCACTTTACACAAACCTTCACAAAATGGAAGAATTAAATATCCCTTTGCTAAGCATTTTCAGCTACAAACTCTAGGATAGTGACCTTGGCCCTTCTGTGGACATGGAAATGGGAATAGCTTTATTTTGTGGTCAGAGAATGGTATAAGTCTGAGTTATAGTTAGTAGTGGTTGTAGTGGGTAGTAGAAGTGGTTGAGAGGGCCTTCATAACACCACAGGTAAGAGGAGGATATAGATCTGTCTAACATTGTGGGAAGTCAGGAAGACTTTCAAAGACAAGAACTGAGGGCTACAAGGGGTCAAAGGTAATTAAGATCTATAAGGGTCATTTGCTGCATGACAGTTCATGACAGTGACTGTGTTTCCAACCTGTTAACAGAGAAATATTTTTCTGAGCTCTCACTGTGACAAGGAGCTGACTCTGTGATATTGAAAGCTTGTGCCCATGGAATACACAATCTAGTAGTTTCTACCACAAGTGAAAAGTTTCATGTATTCTGGGGCAAAAAACTGCTCTTGGGCATCTGGCTTCAGCATACCTTTTCTGGCTTACTGTATATTATTTCTTTAAGTTCCAAGCAAATTAGACTATCTGTTGTTCCTTATAAAGATTTTCCATCTCCCGTCTCCAGCAATTTACAATGGCATTCTCCCATGCTGGAGAGAGAATGCCAACTTCCCTGGGTCTCTCAGAATCCCCAATTTCCTTTGAAGTTTCAATTCAAGTATATACAAGTTGTATATACAACCAAATTACTTTGTATGCATTTGTAATCATTTTGCTTTTTCCTTAGATTTATATAGGTTGCTGTGTTTGCTTTGTTTTTAACCCACAATGGAATGTAAGCTCTTTCAGAGTAGGGACTGTTTTATCCTTTTTTTCCTCTCCCTAGAGCAAGTACAATGCCTACTAAAGTGTAGGTGCTTAAGAAAATCTTGTTCAATTAATGAATGACAAACTGAGTTAAATACATAGGGATCCCTTGGTAAATACCTTGACCACTGACAGTGGTCTAACCCATGAAAGGTAACCCATGAAATAAAGAAAATATAGCATCCCTCCTCTAGAAAATGAACATGGTGGCAAGAGTCAAACATTGTTTTAGTTATTTTAGAAATATTAACTATTGACAATTTTAATATTAAATGAATGATAAAATGTCATGCGATTCTATGAAATCAATAACATCCATATTGATGCTGCTGAAATAAGCTAATAGATAAAACAAGGTAGTAGTTAGACTGAAGGATGACTCAGAAGGACAGATTACAATTGCTTTCACCATATACCAAAGTAATAAGAACCAGTGCTCTTCATGGTATTTGATTGTATCATTTTGCAATGTTTATTAAGTTTATTATGAGACCACAACCATGAAGGTAATTGTAATCTCCATGCCTCTATCTATTGAAGCGAATGAAGTCATGAAAAGTCAAAACTTATTTTGATGTTTAGTGCTTAAAAACAAGATGGGAACAGGTGAGGATTCCAGAAAGTATTCTGGAAAAGATAGACCACGTTTTCAAAAAAAATTTAGTTTATTGAGAATTTATGTTTGTCTGCTGTATGTCTCTCCTGAATATGTTCTTCCTGAAGAGTTAGTTGGTAAGTACCAAAGAAAAAAATGACAATAATTGAAATTGGTTATTAAAAGACAGAAATGGAAATAAGTATCAGAAAAAAAATCAGAAATGGAAAATGGCAAAGACATTAACATTTTTGTGGGAAATGGTGATAATCATGATCAAATGATAAAAAACAAGCAGCTCAAAGGGGTCAAAAGAGCCAAGAAACTACTTTAGCCACCATGCACTTTTAAGTTCCCTACTAAAGCTAGGAGGCAAGGAAGACAACCTGATGCAGAACATAAGTTCAATTGTAAAATGCTGAGGAAGACTCATACAACTATGAAAAGAAGAAACAAAACTATGAAAACTTTATTTATGAAATTCAGTTAAGGTTTCTGGAAAGGCAATAAGGCATCAGGGGGCTAAGATACTGGACATGGATTCCGAATGAACTGAATTCAAATCCTGAATGAAATACTTCCTATTTCTGTGGTCCTGGGTAAGTCAATGAACTTCTTTGTGCCTTGCTTTTCTCATCTGTAAAGTGGGGGTAAAGATATAACTGACTTGATGAACTGTAAGATCTCTTCTACATCTAAATGATTCCATTGAATTCATAAGTATTTACAAGTGAAATTGACTGAAGATACATTATAAAATGGAACTTATTTTCAATATTTATACATCAATGTATATTTTATTATTATTTGATCAAGTCACCATAACTGCATTTTAACACCTTAGATCCCAAGAAGAATATGTAGAAATGGCATTGAAGATGAATTTCTGAAACCAGACCAAATATGAAGTAATCTGCTTGTGATATAATTAAGAAAGCACTGAGGAGTCATTTCATAAGTTTTGGAATAAAGGAGAAGATAATAAAAGATTAGATAAAAATTCAGACAATATTTTAACATTCAAAAATATCCACTGGAAGGACAATGTTTACTATTGATACATATGCATACATTTTAAACTTGAGAAAATCTTTATAAGAATAAAATATAAATATAACTGGGCAGCTACTACATCAATGAAATCATAGCTCTATGTCTCTCTCATCAAATCTCTAATACTTCTAAAGACTTCAACTAGTATTGAAGATTTCCCTTTTTTAATGTCATCTATGAAATTTATCACTATTTTAAGGTCTCTTGTATTCAATCAAAATCTCTTCACATTATTGTTTTTTGTTGTTTCTTTCTGCTGCTGAGGTCTTTTAGGACAGAAGAAAGGCACGACCTGTTCCTGAAGGCTTTCTCCCATTCCTAGGATTCCAAGGCTTGCTCCATAGCATAAATTCCTGTTTGTGATGCTTTCCTGACTTTGCTGCATTAAGGAAATGAACTTTCACAAAGAATATGCTACAGCCAATTGACAAATTTACAAAAACAAATGAATAAAAAATTTAGATTATACAAAAATCCCATGAGTTGGTGATTCAAAATACCATTTCATTCAGTAGACCAAAGCTGGTCTTAAGGGGCATCTTCTTTCAATAAAGAGTCAGTCTGACAATACATATTTATTAAGTACATAGTCTGGGAACACAAAGAAAGAGAGACAGACAATTCTGTGCCCTGAAATAGTTCACATTCTAATGGTCTTTAATGCAAATGCAAAGATCAAGTTACTTTTTTTGATAAATCCTAAAAAACAAAACAAAACAAAAGAAGTTGTGATGATGTGCCTTAAATAATTATCTGCCTTCCAGCCCATCTTTCAACTCATCTTTCTAGTGGTACTGATTATTTATGAATCTTAGAAGAAATCATATAAAATTCAAGTTATGGGTGACTGAAAAGATAATAGTGGGTATCAGTAGGTACATCACATTTCCAATAAGGAATGATGAGTATAAACTTTATAAAATATATATACCTGAGGAGATACATATGCTCAGAATAGGTCATTGAACAAGAAAGAAGGAGAATTAATGGCATATCTGAAGGTGTCACTTAGTCCTCATAAAATAGAAAAAGACCTCAAAAAGACTTCCAGAATATGACATTACTCCTCATTAGAGGATCTAAGGCAGAACATGAGTAAGAAATATACAGAAAACCAGGTGGAAATAAATCCAAATAGATGGGGAGTTTACAGATTTACTGAAATTTCCTTTTTAAATATGTTAATTCAACTTAAAATAATTTTAATAGTATTTTTTTCTAAAAGGTATTATGTTTTTAATCAATATCTTTTTATTCTTAATTCTACTTTGTAATTCTCTGGAGACTCAGAAAAATCAAATAACACCAGAGGGTAGTAGTTAACCATAGAATTTCAAAATTACAGAATATTAGAATAGAACAGCATCTTGGCAGCCTTTTAGTTTAACTTATTCCTAATGCAATGTGGGGCAGATAGATGACTCAGTGATTAGAGTGCAGGTCCTGGAGTCAGAAGGTCCATCTTCCTTAATTTAAATCTGATCTTTATTAGCTATTTGATACTGGGCAAGTCACTTAACCCTGCTCACCTCAGTTTCCTCGGCAGTAGAGAAGGAAGTGAATCACTTCAATATCTTTGCTAAAAAAGCTCCAAATGCAATTATGAAGTCAGATATGACTGAAAAAATGATTCTGCCAGGGGCCAAGAAGCCCCATAAGATAAGATAAAAGGAGCAAAACAAATTCCAGACATACCAGGAGCCAAGAAGCCCCCTGTCAGATAAGATAAAAGGAGCAAACAAAATTCCAGGCATACCAAGGGCCAAGATAAAGAAAAGAGGCCTCACCCTCCATTAACCAGAACAAACAGACCACAGACTATCCCTTCTCTCAGGCCAAGGCATACCAACTCCACCCCTAAGCTAATCCCCTTGTTCCTTCTCTACATAAGCATGTACTTTCTCAAATAAACTCAGACCTTATCCACCATCCTTGGGTCTCACTCTCCTTATTCTCACCCATTCCTTTTCAGGCTGGGTCCTCCTCGACACCCCATTTTTCTGCCCTGCGGGTCGGGGCATGATTCAACAGTAAAATTACAATATATCCAATAAATAGTTATCAAACCTTTGATTGAAACAAGGGGAAACACATCATTCCCTAAACCACCCATTCCATTTATAAATGACTCTAATTGTTACAAAGATTTCATGACATCAAACCTATGTCTATTTGCTTAAAATTTCCATTGTTCCAGATTTTAGACTAACTAACAATTAGGATCGCTTTTGTGCATTATAGTCCTTCACATGTCTGGTAACAACTTTCAGGTGTCATGTGAGTCTTCTATTCATTAAGCTAAAAATACCTTATCCCCATTTGCCTTCCAAAAAAAAAATCTAAAAAAACCTAAAAATACTAAAAACTAAAAATACCTTCCTTAAAATTATAGTTATATGAATGACCTCCAGACTCAACTGATCTTCAAGTTGCTCTTCAAGTTAATATTCTAGCCTCACAGTTAACATCTCCAACATGACACATTGATTTTCAAAAATTTTTGCATGAATATTACTTTCATGATCTTTTTCCTTAGAAATTTTCAGTAATTCTTTTATTTTTTTTTTAGGATTTTTATAAGGCAAATAGGGTTAAGTGGCTTGCCCAAGGCCACACAGCTTTTAGTGTCTGAGGTTGGATTTGAACTCAGGTCCCCCTGACTCCAGGGCCTGTGCTCTATCCACTGTGCCACCCAGCTGCCCCACTTAACGCCAATGCCTTGCCAAAAGAAGACTACATTTTAAGTGTTAAGATGCTATTAGCAAGGGAAAATAAACCAGATGAGGGAAAGCTTCTCTTTAAGTATTGGTCGGATAGAAAAATAATATGCAATTTAAAGAATCCTTATATGAATGCCACTTGTCAAGGATACATAAATTGTGGAAAATCAGATATGATCATATCTGAGAAGTTAACAGACTGGTACATATATTAGACATGGAGTCAAAAATATTTTATTTTATTTATTTTTTTGGAAAGAAAATAGAGATTTATCAGAGGAAGTTACAGCATATTAAGAAAGTAATGGAAAAGTTAAAAAAGTGTTTAAAGACACCACATGGATTGCTGATTGAGTTGGCCAGGGACAAGAGATTGGAAAGTAAAAGAGAACAAAACCCCTCCCTGGATCTCCTGAAATTCTCTCCCAGAGTCCATGGGAATGACCAAGTCCCTCATTGTTTATTTTACCTTTTGAGGGTTCTCTTTTAGGTAGTCTTCCAGGGTCTGTGCTTCCTGGTTGCCCCACCAGAAAACAATGCAATCCAAGTAAGGCTGAAGGTCAGGCCCTCAGGTGTGGATGGACAAGGAAGATACTCTTTACAATGCAAACAAAGTTTGCCTCCAACTGATCTCACCAATCCCATACCCATGTTTCTCTGCAACAAAAGTATTTAGTAAGACATCATACAGGACAGGAAAGAACTCAGAATTTTCACCTACTATGTACTACACAGTGGTAAGGACACAGATAGTATTTACTGATATTATTTCATTCCTTCCTGTCAATAGTCCTGTGAGTGGGTGTTGTTATTATTCCTGTTTCAAAAATGGATGAAACTAAGGCAAACAGATATATATTTTTCATGATTTCCACCTTTCTCTTTAACTCAACTGTTTCTAGATAATTAATCACCCAGATATGTGACTAATTTTATTTGTTCAACAACGGCCAAGTTCCCACTAATTCCACCAGAGAAAAATAAGTCATATTAATGCAGGGGAAAGATGAAGAGAATTGTGAATGTAGAATTTGGGTGGAGACGTACATTGACTACCACCTACTCTTGAGATGTAAATTGGTTAGAAGTAGAGAATTATGATTGTAACAGGAACAATCTATAATTTTAAAGGCTGCTTGTGTGGATACCCCCCATTCTTGATGTATCACTGATTGTTTAATGTAAAATTTGGCTTCACTCTCTACCTAATTCCTGGTCCAGTATGTGAAAAGGGAGTTCACCTTTTGGGCTCTGGATGACAGGCAAGACATAAAAACCTGGATTGGACTCCAGCTCTGGGTGGCCAGTCTTCTCTGACCTGTAGCCCAGCCACTGCTGCTTGGCTGTTCTTTATCTCTATCTCTATCTCCCCCTCTCTCCCTCTCCCTTCCTATGTCTTGTAACTTATTTATTAAATTTTTGTTTTATTTCTACCCTTGTTTTACTGAATCTGAATGATTCCTCATAGGCAGAACCCAACTCAAGGAGCAGTGACTACAATGTTAAATGCAATGTTCTCCTGGTTCTGCTCACTTCACTTTATATTAGTTCATTTAATTCCTTCTAGGTTTAATCTGAAAGCATTATGATCATTATAATTTGTTCAACTATTTCCCAATTGATGGGCTTTCCCTCAATTTCCAATTATTTTTTCTTAGGCGCTTTTTTTTGTAAGGCAATGGGCCCAAGTGACTTGCCCAAGCCCACACAGCCAGGCAATTAATGTTAGTATATAAATAAGACACACTGAGAAACACATAATTTTCAAAGGGTCATAGATTGAGGTTTAAGGGAGATAAGAAGCTTGCTTGAGTTTATATATATACAGTAGTAAGCATCAGAGGTAAGATTTGAAAGCAGATTCTCTACAGTCAGACTATCGTCTTTCTAGTGTCCAACTGAATTCTTTTTTCCTTGGTTAATATTTTAAAAATATCTCATTTACCAATATTTATAAAAGTACAATCTCTACAGTTAACTACCATTTCTCAATGAAGTCATAGATATGTCCTTTAAGGATTTAAATTCAAAATGGAAAACTTAAAAGGTAAAGTGTTGAGTTTAAGTATTTTTGTCCTAATGTCTGTATTTGGGCTTACTTCTCCAATTTGTTTAACAACTATTTCTAATTTTTAATTCTTCAGAATAAAGTTGTTTGTGTCTCTCTAGTTCTGCTTTAGTAGAGTCTTGATGGGAGTTTTTTATTTTAGAGAGTTCAGATTCCAGATCTCTAATTCGATGCTCCATCTGATTTCTTATTGAAGTGTTTCTATTCTCTCTTAGTTGTTCCAAGATCTCTTGGGATGCTGCTTGTGTCTAAAGCAATGAAAAACAAAAAAATGGTGTTAAAAATTCACAATTCAGTCCTGAAAAGTATGTTTCTTAACATTTTCTGTAAGGTTCCATTTTAATTTTAATCATTGATTCAGAGGACAAGTCTGAATTTCTAAAAATAGATTCTACATCAAAAATACTATCAAAGTCAGATGATTTAAATTTCAACTAAAAAAACACACTTTCCATTGGATGCTAGTCACTGCTTCTTATCTCCGTGCTAATATAATTAGATTGTTACAAAAGCAAAAGGTATAGTTCTAAAAAAAATTTTTTAACTCAATCTTCCAAATTACCTTGTTACAATTAAAATATTTCTTGAATTAAAAAAACCTTCAATTTTATTTTAATTATTCCAATTACTCTGAGAAACTGAAATGATGGTATATATAGGTATTTTTACTCATGATTTAAAAGACTATAATTTTCTTTTTTTAAACCACAGAAAGGGTTGCAAAGGGAGAAATTGAAAAAAGATATTTTGAATTTTAAAAAGAAAAAAACTTCTAAGCTTTCATTTAGATTAGTAATATTTCAAGAAACATAGTAGTGATAAAAAAAAAACAACCTGTAGAACTAGGTTGACTTGCTTTAGTTTTTCTACAATCTTGCTTGTTCTTCAATCTCACGTTTATAATGTTCTATTTGACTATGTTCCAGGTTAGTAGTTTGTAAATGATGCTTAAGATTAACTATTTCTTCTTCTAGTTTTCTTTTATTTTTTTCCATCTTGTCACATTTCTTTTGCAACATTTTCATAGAAATTAACTGTCCTTGAAGACTTTGATTTGCTGATTCCAACTGTGAACATTTTGAAGTTGCTGCTTCTAAATGTTGTGTAAGGTCTTCAATCTGTTTGTATAAAATATCAAGTTAGTAAATTACACAAGTAAAAGAAAGGTCTTTCAATTTAAATAATTTAAAACTATTAAGATTAAATTAGTTTTAATTCAACTATAATAAAATATATCATTAACCTTACAATATAGCTACACAATGCATTTCCTAAAATGGTTATTTAGGGAAATTTACAAATCAAAAACAAAGCTAAACCTGAAAGAAGAGATTATGAAATTTTATTACTTACTCTCAGTCTGCATAATTCCCATATATCACTGGATTCTTTATTGACTTTTGTGTTCTCTAATTTTTTCAAGTGTCTTTCCCACCCAGAAATTTTAGCTTCCACCTCACTTCTAGACAGTGAGCAGATATATCAATAAAATTGATACTAGATATCAGCAAATTTTTCTTACGTCATGTTAGGTCTATAGCAAAACTAAAAAATTCCTTAAGAGGAATTTGGGAAAAAATGAGATTACTTTTTATCATTCTAGTGAGCACACTGATTCTATGGTGATAGACTTTACTGAGAAAACAAATGAATTTATACTAATTTGAACGGTGAGATGTTCAATTACAAAGCCAGAGAAAATAGTCTTTTTCATCTACAAAACTCTGGTGATAGTCCCTAAAGGAATATACAACACTTATCAAAGTTTCTATTGTGTAATGGCCCTCTTTCTGCTCCCCAACTGCTTCCTATCTGTTTTCTTTCAGCCCCAGGGGTTAGATGACAGACTGAAAAAAAGGGTTGAGTTAAAAAGTGTGATAATCTTGGGTTCCAAAGGGTAAATAACTCAATAAATGTTAAGTAGTAAATTCTTTTGAGTAAATATTGATGAGAAATGCAGACACAGACCTCAACTAGGAAACTTAATGACAGTAGGATGGAAGATTTTAAGCCACTTATCACTATACGAAAAGAAAATAGTACTACTAGTGGCTAACACTTAACACTTTTGGGTTTAAAAAGTGCTTCATTTGATTTTCACCTTATTTACACATATTTTTGAAACCTCTTTAACATTTTCCATTGATGCATCATGTTATAAAATATTAAGAGTTGGGAAAATGTTTCAATATCATCAAATACTATAATCTGAAAAAAGTAGTAACTTCAGATATTTATTAGTCAATCTAGTACATACTATTCTACCAGCAGGGGGAAAAAACTTTCTTTCCCTAAAATAGAAAAGCAAGGTATAGGGACATACAGCATTGGAATGGTGGACTGAAAAAACACTAGTGACCTCAGTCAAACCAATTCAAATTCTGTTTTTAGAGAGAATGTCCTAACCATTTAACTCTGGTTATATTATGAAATTTTGAAATAGTAACAGTGATTACCTTGCACTAAACCTACCACTGTAATTGTTTTTCATCATTTTAAACTCTCATAAAGAGTACTGCTCTTCAAATTATTTCCTGCTAATTAAGTCATTCATTTGGGAAGATTTTTTTTTCATTTTTAGGATTACAGAAGAAGTCAGAGGTCAGAACTTCTAAGAGGCCTTGCGAATTATTGATGTTAAAAGACTTTGCAGCATTTAGTTTTTTTTGAATCATTCTATTTTTGTTTGGAATCATTATAATTGTCAGAAAGTTTTTCTTTATATCAAATCTAAATTTGTGTCTTTGCAATTTTTTTATTCATGAGCAAAACAAGTCTAATATTTCTCCCACTTGACAATGGCTTCAAGTATTTGAAAAGCACTTTTAATACAATTTATTTAGAGATTTTCTGTGATATGAATTGTATAATGTTAATAGAGAAAAATATTTAATATAAGAATCTGGACCCCCAAAAATCAACTTCTCATGGATAGGCTGAGCTAATACAATAAAAATGACAATTCCACTAAAACTAAATTACCCATTTAGTGCCCTACCAATCAAAATTTCCCAAAATGAATGAGTTAGAAAAAGTTGTTAAGTAAATTCATACGGAGAAATTTAAAAGTCAAGAATTTCCAGGGATTCAATGGAAAAAAAGTGCAAACGAAGGTGGCTTAACCTTAACAGATCTAGAGTTATATTATAGAAGCATGTCATCAAAACTGTCTGGTACTGGCTAAGAAATAGAGTGGTGGATCAGTGGAATAGACTAGGTACAATAGCCGGAAATGATTTTAATATTCTGCTGTTTGATATGCACAAAGAGTCCAGGTACTGGGATAAAAACTGTTGGGAAAATTTGATGTTAGTATGGAAGAAACTTAGATTAGACCAACACCTCACACCCTATATCAAGATAATATCAAAATGGATACAGAATTTAGACATTAAAAACAATATTATAAGCAAACTAGAAGATCAAGGAGTAGTTTACATGTGTGATCTATGGAAAAGGAAGCAGTTTATGACCAAGAGAGAGACGGAGAACATCATTAAAAACAATCTAGATAATTTTAATCACATTAAATTAAAAAGCTTTTGCACAGAAAAAAACCACTGTGACCAAGATGAAAAGAGATGTAGTAAATTGGGAAGCAATTTTTACAGCTAGTATTTCTGACAAAGGACTCATTTCTCAAATATACAGATAATTGAGCCAAATTTTCAAAAAACACCCCATTCCCCAATTGACAAATGGTGTAAGCATATGAAAAGGAAATTTACAGATGAGGAAATCAAAGCAATCCTTAGTCATATGAAAAATTGTTCTAAATCATTACTTATTAGAGAAATGCAAATTAAAGCATCTCTGAGATATCACCTCACACTTCTCAGACTGGTCAATATGACTAGAAAGGACAATGATCAATGTTGGAAGGGATTTGGTAGAACTGTGAACTCATCCAACATTTCTGGAGAGAAATTTGGAATTATGTCCAAAGGGCAATAAAAATGTACATACCCTTTGGTCCAGCAATACCACTACTGGGTCTGTACAAAGAAGAGATTATGAAAAAGGCTAAAAATATCACTTGTACAAAAATTTTCATAAGCAGCCCTGTTTGTGGTGACAAAGAATTGGAAATTAAGTAAATGTCCTCCAATTGGGGGATGGCTTAACAAACTGTGGTAAATGTACATCATGGAACACTATTGTTCTATTATAAACCAGGAGGGATGGGAATTCAGGGAAGCCTGGAAAGATTCACATGAATTGATGCTGAGCAACATGAACAAAACCAACAAATCATCGTACATCCTAACAGCAACATGGGTGTGGATGACCAACCTTGATGGACCGGCTCATTCCATCAGTGCAACTATCAGAGATAAATTTGGGTTATCTATGATGGAGAATACCATCTGTAACCAGAGAAAGAGTCCTGGACTTTGAACAAAGACCCAAGACTATATTACCTTTACTTTAGGAGGAAAAAATCCTGTTATCTTACTATGTAATTCTGCTATCCCTTATACTTTATTTTTCTTCCTTAAGGATATGATTTCACTCCCATCACATTCGACTTAGATCAATGTATACCATGGAAACATTGTAAAGACTAACAGACTGCCTTCTGTGGGGGAGGGAGGAAGATTAGGGGGAAAATTGTAAAACTCAAAATATATAAAATCTTAAAGAAAAAAAAGAAAAAATCTGGAGCCTAGAATTTTGAGGGAGATATCAAGTTCCCAAGATTTCTACCGAGTCATTGAGAACTGAAAGAACTGTATGAATTTGCCCTACAAAGTGTTGCCTTCCAAACATGAGGACATTTTATCTTCCCATGGGCACCGGTGTTCAATGACCTGCCATATCTGCCACATCTATGTGAGAAGATACTGATGGTTTGGTTTCCACGGGCTGTATTAGAACAATATAGACCATAGAAACACAAACCTCTGGGTGTTTGAAGAGATCTATATGGAACACAATACAGGTAGGAAAGTGAAAAACAGATTGGAGAGGAAAAGGAACAGAATTACCCTGCCCATTCAAATGATTAGTTGAAATCTAAGTTCCTTTTGGTCCATGTCTAAACTGCCTTGGACTGACAGAATTCAAGGACTGGCCACTGGCTTTTTTTTATTAACACACATGCTTAATTAGCCTCAAACATATTAAATTCTCCACCCAATGAGTAGTATAAGGTTCATTATAATAAATTGCTATGTATATGAAAGCACAATCAGGGTAGGGGATCATAGCAAGGCCATATATATGAAGGAAGTGTAGAAAGAGTTTTTTCCTAAAGGAACCTGGCTCTGATGGGAGAGGTAGGGTTGAACTAAGAGTATATAAGCTTATTCTTGCTTCTGTAAAGTGGTGGATGCTCTGAGGAACTCTCTATCCACTTCTTGGAAGAACAATACTAAACATTTCCTTCTCTCTCTTTGGTTTAAGTTTTGTTTCTTGGGGGGGGGTTGACTGATCCTCATTTCTCACAGACTATAACCTTCTCAAAAGTAATATAAAGATAAGCCATTTTACATTGTCCAATATTAAGGATTACCTTATGGTTTAAACAATTAAGTCATCTATCCACTTCAGAATGTGTTTGATTTAGTACTCCCTGGTAAATATCATTTTTTTATATTGTTTTAATTTCTTTTTTGCTGTTTTCAACAGCTTTCTAAATCTGTGAGAAGGAACAGAATAATTAAGTCAAACTCCATAATTTAAATGTTATGCAATTGAAAAGCATTGTTTGTGCCCCATTTCTTCAAATTATATTCAGTCATTGAGAAGCAATAAAACTAAAAAGACTATGTGAGTTCAACAAATTTAAATCTAACAATATTCTGTGAAAATAAAAACCAAAGAAACACTAGCCTCACTAATAATTTCATCTCTTATATTAAAATATGTACAATCTCTGTCAGTTCTTCATTTATACCACTTCATTGTAGAGTATTCCCCCAAATGATTATGGTCATTCTGCAATACCTAAGATACTTTTCAGTAATAAAACCAGAAATAAATTTTTTTAAAAAAAGTTTTATGCCATTTTCTGCTTTTATTATTTTAAATGAAGATATGTGTAAATTAGCTGGTGAAGTAATTAAATGCTCTAGCCCACTAAACATAAATGATATCATTTAATGTGATTAAAATACAAAGTTTCATGAAAATTTTTTTTATGAATTGAGATCTAGGCAATCCTTAACTTGAAAAGTACATTGGATTTCAAAAGATACTTTTTAAAATGACTCATTGGAACAGGGAATGCATTTTCCCCTTCTCTTTCCCCCTACATTAGAACTAAATTTTTTAACAAGAATTTCAGTATAAGCCCACAATAACCTACTTAAATCATAATAAAGCTGAATTACTGTCCTGGAAAATATATATGATTATTTGAGATTCTCTTCTGCCACTGAGGTAGTGAACTCTAACCTGTCAGAGGATCAGATATCTCAAGGATGGTAGTCTATTGCTATATTCAATTCAATTCATCAAGTTGAATCTGATTACAATTCAATTAAAAAGCATTAAGTGCTTACCCCTAATGGCTGTGATAGAATGCAAAATTTAGATAAGCCATGGTCAGTGTTCTTATACAACTGGAATATAAGAGCATTAGGAGACAGACAGAAAGTGCTTTGTAAAGTTTGATGGTGAAGGTCATTCATTATCAACAATAGAGTTCACAATGGACTCCAGAGAAGATGAATATAGACAGCATAGGTGGACATTACAGGCACTGGATGGAGGCAGCAAAGTACAGGACATGTTTTGAAGGACAGAAAATAGTTCAGCTGAACTGGAGTCAAGGTCGTAAAAGAGGGAATAATAAAATTGAAGGATGGAAAGGCAGGATGCTGCCCCATTATGAACAATGTTAAATTTCAGGCCAAGAAACTATGTAGCCCCAGAGTTCTATCGTTAATGGAAGGAATCTTGCAGCTCCCATCAGGAGATATCTGGATTTTCATTATTCGAAGGCAGGCTCCGTATACATGTGATTGGACTGCTTCTACCCTAGTTCTTAAGGGGGGAAATAGATGAATTAGCACAGGTTCACTTTTGTATGTAATTCAATTTAATTTCTATAGCCTTGTTCACCATCCCTGAAACTTTGAGGACCCAAGTATCCCAAGCCCTGGCCACCATTAGAATGTAAGTACTCCTTAAGAGCAGACACTTGCCTTTTGGCAGTTTTATCCCCATCAATTTCCACAATACCTGGCTCCAAAATGCTTAGGAAATGGTTTTTCATTTATTCATTCATTCATTCATTCAGTCAGTCAGTCAGTCATTTATTCATCTCAAAACAAGCCAAAGCTAAGTAATTATTCCTCTCTCCCACTGAACAAAAGAAACAACTTTTAGCTTTCTATCTTATATATGAATCCATTACAGCAATTTATAGATTTTTCTTTTGTGCTTGCTCTACAATTAGTAGGAGCACTAAACCATTAACACTTACTTTTGTATACGATCTTCTAAGTCATCAGTAGACTGTTGTGACTGTATGTTCTGTTCCTGAGACTTTTCCAGCTATAAAAATTCCAAAGAAATATAAAATTACAATCTTGTACTTAAATCTGAAATAAGGATGCCTGTACTAAAATAAGTACAAAAAGTCACCAAAGTTTTCACTGGTCCATCAAATAGTCGCACCCACAAACAAAGCTATATATTTTTGTGTTCCAAACACCACTATATTCAATCCATTTTCATTTCATATGGCTACATGCACAATACATGAAATATGTGAAAGATTTATGATTTCAGTAACATAAGACACTTCATCAATGTAGATCATTGCTATGCATAACTATACATCCTAGAGAATTACCCTGAGCCAAAGAGTTTTAAGAAACTCTGCTAGGGTCTTGTAGCTAGTCACAGTGGGTGAATTGGACTAAATTTTTCCATAATCCAAGTCAATACACTATACCAAAGATGATAATGTTAAAAATGGTTAATGTGAAACTTGGCCATTATGTAAAATGAAACTTCTTGCTTTAGCTTTTTAAAGAAAAGCAGACTTTCCAAAAGCTACTATTCAGATATGGATTTTTAATCATTTATATTTATTCAATTATCTAAAATACAATTTTTAATGTACTTGTATGAAACTTCTGGAAATTTGCACTAAGTATTGGTTTATGTTGGGAAGAGGACTTAAGTACTATCTTCAAACACAGTCATCTCTCCCTTTTTTAAATGCTTATCTTACAGAAGCTTAGACTTTGTCATCTTCTGAGTGTTTATTTTGATCCTCCATGGGACCAGAGTAATCTTTTATGGTCAGATTCTTCTTTTTCTTCTGTTTTCTCACTTCCTCAGCTTATGACTGATTTACCACACTTCCAAGACTTTGCGGGAGGTTGGGGACCCCAACCCAAAAAAGAGACCTTAATTCCTCCAAGGTCTTATGAGAGGCTCTGACTGTTTTCCTGGTCTGTGCTTTGGACTGTGGATGACTACAAGCACATACCCTTCTGCCCTGGACGTGTGAGGAGGATCCCTGCTCCTCTAAGATAGTAGGGACCCTAGAATGCCACCTGGATCTGAGTGTGGGCAAACAGCAGGGAGAGCAGCAAGACTACTGCAATTTCTCCCCACCCCCTTATGGTCTGTGGGCTGAGCGCTCTGGAAGTGTTGGATGGCTTCACAGGTTCCCACCACAGGTTCCCACTGCAGGTCATCTCCAGGTGGCACTGTGAGACCCTGAGTGTTGAAAGCTATGAACTTTTGCCTAAATTCCTGTAAGACCCTGAATTTCAAAACCTGTGAACTTTTGCCTAAATTCCACTCCTAAGTTTCTGCCTGGTCAGCTCTCAGACCATGCAATGGGGGAACTTCCCTGAGGACATGCATCCAATAAGGACACGCCTCACCATCTCAAGACAACCAGCAGATGCTTGAAACTCCCCAAATGAACCATATAAAGGGCTCTCCTCACTTTACTCAGGGTTTCAGAATCCTAGCCCTGTCCTAGGATGGAACCCTAGCTTGAGCTAGTTTAATAAACCCTTGCTATTGAATCTCCATCGTGTGGAGTGTCTCTGTTTGGAGATTAGGAATTTTCTCTGACCCTAATAGCACCAGCCAGGGCTTTATACTCACTCTGGTGAGGAAGAGTTCTCTCACCCCCCCCCCACCTTCAAGCTGTACTCCTGGGCCAAGAGGTCTGGAAATTATCCCCTCTGCTATGGACCCAGGTGCCCTGTGGGCTGTTCCTGGAAGGCTAGAGTTGGTTTACTTTCACTCCACTGGGCTACCACTTTTTCCAACACCCCACCCCGACCAAGTCCTAGTGAAACAGACTTGATCTGTGGATTTTCTAAGTTGTCTTGGACTGGGAATTTGTATTGCTCAGTCTTTCTGGGGGTTCTGTCCCTCTAAATTTTGGCTAGTCATAATTTGATGACTTTTGGAGTTTTTTTGGAGTCAAGTTTTGACATTCTTGCTCTCATGCCATCTTGGCTCCACCCCGCTCTTCTGTGTTTATTTTTTATCGACTTTAGTAAAGCATTTAACATGGTTGACTAAAATGTAGCCTTGAACGTTCTTCACAGACAAGGTATCTCTTATTCAGATTTATAAGAGACTCCATGAGAAATGTGACTAGAGAACTGACTTTCTTCAAGTCTGGTAAATAGTGATATCTAGTTAGGTATCAAATAGTAAGAAATATATTCTCTGGGATCATTAACAGCATCATGGAAAATGTCTTGTTTAAGCTTAAAATAAAGATAAGATTCCCATTGATAGTAAATGCTCCTATTTATAGATAACCATGTACTTTATTTTTTCATCCAATACTAGAATATCTTTTTAGAAAAATTATTTACTACTACTACTACTACTACCACCACCACCACCACCATCACCACTGTCCCCACTTCTCCTACTACTATCTACTACTATTTTACTACCTTACTACTACTACTACTACTACTACTACTACTACTACTACTACTACTACTACTACCACCATTACTGCTACCGCTGCCACTGTTACTACTACAATTGTAATTTTACATTCTACTGGCAACATGGTGTGAGAAGGAAGTTTTATGGAAATGAAATATAAATAATCCTTGTATTCAAGTAATTACAATCTAGTTAGGGAACAAAGACACAGATACAGGAAACAATAGTTTGATAATAAATGTGAACAGTATAAGACAATATACAGTTAAATAATAAATCATATGATATCAGATCAAACATGTAATTCAGAAGATTTGAAATTAATACAGCTAAAAAATGAAAAAGGTTTATGGCAAAAAAATAATACTTTGGGGAAATGAAAAGGTTCTTTGAGGTGAAAGTGGAATTAGAGAAGCAAGGCAAGGAAGAATGGATAGATCTTGAATCCAAAGCACAGATAGGGAAGTACAAGGAACTAAACAAGAAGAATAGCATGACTGGGTAGTATGAGATCAGGATGAATAAATCACAGGGTAATAATGAGATAATCCATCCTATTTCACTTTCCATGTACAATTTATTGTTATTATAATTTTCCTTTTATTTAAGGAGTAATTTGGATAGATAATTTCTACTTCACAAAAGTGTTTTAGAAATTGTGAGGAATATGTGGGTGTTGGGGTTCCACAAGAATGTGAAGGGAGGAGTGGGAGGAGAGTATTTTATAAAAACTAGGGGTCTGCCTATATTGTTGCCTTATGGGCAGTTGACCTCAATCTGATCTAAAACAGATAAGATTGCCCCACTTGTTTTTAAGTTGAGCTATTCTTGACCTTCTTCTTTGGGCATGCTCAAGGAAATAGCTGTTCTTCCTCATTAGTATAATAAGCAGGGCAGGGGAAATGTTAGGACCCAATGTATGAAAATCAGATTGTGACCCCAAGCTATGATTGGCATGAGGTGGCAGGAACATAGCCTTTCATAGATCTTAGAAAACCTTGCAGTTTGGGATTTGGAGGTGTGTCATTTTGTTAAGATATCTTTATAAAAACCATTTTAATCACCCTGGACTAAGTATTCCTGAGTCATTTATAATAGAGATCAAGTGAGGTAATGCATGTAAAGGGTTTTTTGGCAATAAAGCTGATAGAAACGATTTAATCATTATTGTTACTTAGAAAACAACCTCATTCCTTCTTTTAGAACAACGATTATTCCAATTAGAAAGTACAAATGGTGGAAAATATTTTTCTTGTCCTAAGTCAGTTCAAATGACAGGCACAGTGTTCAGAAAATATATGATGATATTAGTTAAAAAAAGAAATGTTAAAACTGAAAATATTTAATTATTGACAATTAATAACAAATTAATGATTTTTACATACATACTTTACTTTTGAATTGATCAACTTCTTCCTGTAGTTGTTTTTTCTTTTCTTCTAAATCATTTTGATAATGTGATATAACCTCTAGAGAAGCATCTGTCATGGATTGCTTTTTTATGGAATCAGTAATTTCTTGCTGAAGTTTTCTCATTATACCCTAAGAGAATGTCCATATTTCTTTTAATGATTTCATAAATCACTGTTAAAGTATACATTCAAAATTAATTTATATAAATATTTTCATATGCAACATAAATTCATGAATTTATAGTTTTTATAGTCTATAGTTTCATAGATTTTTGAACTGTATGCCTCTGGGACATATATAATCCAACCACCTCATTTTTCAGGTTAGAAAACTAAGCTTAAAAGAGGCTAAATGAGTTACTCAAGGTAATAATAATAATAATAATAAGAAGAAGAAGAAGAAGAAGAAGAAGAAGAAGAAGAAGAAGAAGAAGAATTTGAACTTAGTTTCTGAGACTCCAGAGCTCTTTTAACTTTAGCACCTACCCCCCATTCAGCACAGACCAAATTCCATTGTTCTTCTTGCTCGGTGTTCTCCTTATAAAGCAATGCGTTCAGTTTGGTTTCATACCATCTTTTTGAGAATTATAATTCCTCCAGAACCATATAAGGGATAAAACATCCAATTTACAAAAGAGGCAAGAATATACAGCTTCCTACACTTGACAGAAATTTTAGGGATTGTTCCCTTCCATTTTATTAGAAAAGTTAAACACCTTATTTCTTTGTACCTGGCTTTATAAAGAAGACATCCATAAGAAAAAGTTGAGTTTTCCTTCCTCTCATACAGTCCCCTGGGAATGATCATTTACACTGATATACTTGTGAGGCTTGGTAAAAACTCTTGAAGAGATTGATGTGGTTGGTGGTGGGGGGGAAGGGTTTACTAGCTACTAGTCACATCTACTGTACTTGGCAAACCTTCAAAGCCATACCTTTTTCTTTTAGGATAAAAATTACACTCTTGGTGGCAGTCAATGGACAGAAAAAGAGGAATCTATAGAAAAGTATGGTAGTTTTCTCATTTATGTATACAGAGTATGGTGCAAAGTCACTGCTAAAGAGAAGTCATTTCATTCTCTGAACCTAGTTGGAATATCTACTAACACACACACATACACACACACACAGAGACAAATACATACTGGCATGTGTAAATATTCATACATATAAGTACATGCTATAAAAATTCTGTTCATTTTCCGTATATAGCAAAGAAAATTATAGCACATGTTCCTAGTAACAAATGAAGCTAAAAAAGCAAAAAAATTTGAATTTTTCTGTCTTATTAGATAAGATTAAGTATCCTATAAAAATAAATTTAACTACAGTCTAGTGAACTTTAAAAACACAAATTAAGAGAAGGCAATGTAAAATAGTTATAGGAAAAAAATTGGTATAATTAATTGAATTACTACCCACAACTAAATCTCAGTATGAAATGACTAGATTCAAACACATGATCATATGCACTAAAAATAAAATCTAGTTTTTAATATACAGTTGCTTCCCAGGAAATAGTTTGCAGTCTTGTCACCACCCATTGAATATATAATGAGAACTGTTATTAAGTTCACAAAAGTTATTTATCTTCAATAAAGAAAATAGTTTTTCCAGAAACTGCAATTTTACTTGACATTAAGTAAAAAGTGCTAGGTAAAACAATGAAAAAAAGGCAGATGAATAATAATTATTTAATGGGATGGCAAAAATCTTTTTATAAAATGTTACTATTACCACACAGAAAAAAATCAATATTTAATGCAGAACAATAGTCTATTGTCCTAAATTTTAAAGGAAAGCAGTTGCTAGTTTTTGGAATTTCACTGAAAATATAATTTAGTGTTTTAGATGTCTACATTAGTTCAAAATTGTTTGGCTCAAAACTAGTCACATTGATAAGCATGTTTAATTAGGTATGAAAAAGGTAACTGTGTTTGACAGTATCTCAATTCAGATGTCTAATGTGAATTATATTATTTCTAACATAACTTTTAGGTTATGTATTTCAAATAATTTATTCTATTGTAGTATTAAATTTAGTTTTAGTATAATTAAAATTCATCAGTATTTACTTATAAGTGATTGACTATCCACA
Source organism: Macrotis lagotis (assembly GCF_037893015.1). NCBI lineage: Eukaryota > Metazoa > Chordata > Mammalia > Peramelemorphia > Peramelidae > Macrotis > Macrotis lagotis. The sequence continues at coordinate 279,026,528 of NC_133661.1, read as the reverse complement.
ATTATTAATTTAAAATGCTACCCTTAAAATTTCAAGGACTACACAACATTTTTAAACAAAGTAAGTCATCTTATCTAAATGATGGGTATCAGGCTGATTTTTATCATGCTATTTTTCCAAGTCTGAGCAAATCAGAATTTATATAACAAACGTTGACAACATCATTTGCCTGTTGAAAATATAAATTTCTAATTATCTTTGTAAAATTACAAATGCTTATCAAATGATATTAAAGTCCTACCTCTCTTTCTTCTTTTTCATTTTCATATTTACACATTAGCTCTCTTAAGTGATTACATTCATGGATTAACTCTTTTTTTAGGTTTTTTTTGCAAGGCAAATGGGGTTAAGTGGCCTGCCCAAGGCCACACAGACTGGATTTGAACCCAGGTACTCCTGACTCCAGGGCCGGTGCTTTATCCACTACGCCACCTAGCCACCCCGATTAACTCGGTATTTATCTTTTCTAGTATAAGAATTTTTTTAAATTATCAGCACGAACTTTTTTCAAGAGATCATTGAACTGTTCTTGAACATCACTTATTATCTTTCCTTTATTGATGCGGTGGTGTTGGACATCTTCAAGTTCTTGTTGAAGCAATATATTTTCACAGTGGATTTGGGCAGAACTTCTTGGATGGACTCTTGTTTAACAAGATTGTGATACAATTTTTCTTTTTCCATTTGAACTGCATTTTGAAATTCCTTTACTCTATTTTGGGTCTGCTTTAATTCACTCTGGGGGCTTTCTAAAACTAGTGCCTTTTCTCTGAGAGAATTTTGTACAAAGGATAGTTGATTTTCTCAACTGTTCATCTTAATTTTAGCTTTACAAAGTTCTTGAGAAATGACACCATTGTTATCTCTTAGACTAGATAACTCACAATTTAATCTGTCCAGTAAATGATGTGACTGTGCTCGTTCTTCCTGGAAGAATTTTTCGAGATCTAGTTTCGATGTTTCACTCTGTTCGTGATCACGAATAGCAGAAGTCAGATGGGAATGGTATGATTTGACTTTTGTCTCTAGTTTATCTCTATTTTTGCTTTTCAGTCTCCAGTTAAGATGTCAACATTGCTATTTCAGATGTTAAAACATTTATTTTTTCACTGTACTGGAATATTGTTTTTTTTAATGCTTCTTCATTCAGTTTTAAATCCTTTGTAAGATCATCATTCTCTGCTTTTAAAAATTCTTTTTCTTTTGTACATAGATTGTCTTTTTCCTGATTCTTAAATTTTATTCCTTCTAGTTCCAGTTTGAGGGAGGTAACTTCTTCCTGTAGGGTATGAATTTTATCCAGCATAGCTAGTTGTTTTCCATGGCTATCAGAAATCTAAATACAATAAACAGAAAAAAAAATTGCTACTCAAAATAAAATTGTGCATTCTAGTTTTTCCTTAGTAATTAAAAATAAACCAAGGTGTCGAGAAGCAAAGTATATTCAAAGAAAAAGTAAATTGAAGGACTGTCATTTAGTTCATCTTTCTGTCAGATTTAATTTTCCCAAAGAAGAGACTTTAAAAATGCTCCATCAATCAGAAGACTACATAAGATACACAGTCTACAAAAGAGATGGGCATTTCACTATATGATACAAAGTACAGTATATTTTGCACATTGTGTCTGCCTTTCAGCATATTTTGTTGCCTTTGCTGTATCCATTCTATGCCAAACTGGTTTTTTATAGTTACCATAAAAATAACAATATCAAATATTTATAGAGGTCTTTTTAAAGTTTGCAAAATTCTTTTCCTATATTCTTTCATTTAGGTTTTGCAACACCCTTATGAGAAAAATACTTATATTATCCTCATTTTGCAGAAGAGGACATTGGTCAGGAGAAGGAAATAACCTGTTCATTGTCACACACCTAGTAAGTGTTGGAAACAGTATCTGAATTCAGTCCTCCTCAGATTCCAGATCTATATTCTTTTACAATAGATCATTTCCTCTTAGGTGTTGAAGAATTGCAGTTGTTCAACAATTAGAGTCACTGTCCTGGTACAATTATTTTAGCTACAGACTAATAAAGTTATAATAGTCTCTCAATCTGTTTTCTGATAACTCTGTAACATTGCTATAGACCCCCTCTTAGTTGTTATCAAGTCCATAACTCTCATTTTGGGGATGAGAAAAGTGAGACCCAGAGTGACATCTATAGATGGTAACCTAACTCAATCCATCAAATTGTAAAATAATAATAAAAGAATTATTGAGGACAAAGTATAAAAAGTCATTGCTGCACTTCCATCATAGCAAAGCTGTTCCAGGAACATTTGGTCCCATTCAGGGCTGGTGGAGAAAAAACTATATCACAAAGCTTAAAAGCCCAATTCTATGAGATCCCTTCAATAAATCTACTCAAAATAAAATTGTGCATTCTGATATTTCCTTAGTAATTAAAAATAAACTCCAAGTTGTCAAGAAGCAAAGTATATTCAAAGAAACAGTAGCTGAGATAAATGAAGCACTTTTATCCCCAGGCACCAAAGTTTTACTGAGGGCCAAAAATCCTAATGATTTTCTTAAAATCACTGTTGGAAAAAAAAGAAAGAAAATGAAAAAAATCCTGTATTTGGCAGTTGATGACCTTGTGTTTTTATCATGTTGACCAATGATGAATGTGAATGAATGAATCTTTGTATTGTTCATAATCTTATTTTAAAAATTGAAGTGAAATTTATTCTTGTTGCAATTATTTTATTTCTTCTCTTTCATAAAATAGAAATAAGACAACAAGGTGATACAGAACAATCTATTACCAAATTTTGAAATCCTTAGTTTCTGCCCTGGAAAGACAAAAAAGATGAAATCCCTTAAGAAAAAATGGTTTGTACCTGAGGTGTCACCTTCTAGCTGGCTACATTGCTTTCACTCCTTAAGGGTTAGTGAAACTGATAAGGCAGAGACTCTACTGAGAACCCGGGCCTCTTTTCAGTAGTTCACTTGGGTCTCTGGAATCATTCAATCCAATCCAAAGAAAAGAACTGACAAAAGCAAAACAACCAACTTGCATTGATTTTGTTCACAGGCATGTCATTGTTTGTCTCTTACAGTCAGATCAAATGAGGATGACAAATATGTCCAAAAATGAAGAACACAAATTCCAACTTTTAGATTTGAAAACCACCAAAGTGAATACCTCCAAACTCTGAGTCATTTCGGAAGGAACTGTTTTTCTTTCCTTTTGCTTCCAAACATGATTATTCAAAATTCTGTCTTGCAAAGTTCTGGTACTCAGTTCCTTAGAATCAACTAAAAAATCACTTGAAACTATTAATACCTTTACAAGATGGCAGGATATGAGGTAAAAACCACATCAATCATCACCATTTCTATTTATTGCCAACAAAGTCCAGCAGCAAGAGATCAAAAAACAAATTCTATTCAAAATAAGTTATGTGACCCCACCCCCACCCCCCCCAAGTGACCAAGCCCCAATTCTTATGATCAGACCATCAAGAGTCAGGTTTTGCTATACCTTGGTGTTACAATCTGCATTGTTGGAGCACAATGGTGCCTCACTGATGTGGGAGAGAAAGCCACATTCAAAAGGCCAAGGATACCCACATCCAGACCATCACCAAAAATTCTGTTTCATATCAAATTACGCCATAGGGTGAAATGGTTCTGGCAAAAGAAGTGAAAAGGATGTCTTTGCATGAGAATCCGCTCACTATAATAAATGTCATATGCAAGTCATCCTATCATATATATGATGTAATAGTCCTCTTCAATTATGAAGGACTACTACTACTCATACTACAACTATTTAAAATAACGATAGGGGAAGCTAGGTAGCATGGTGGACAGAACACCAGCCCTAAAGTCAGGAGGACCTGAGTTCAAATTTGACCTCACACAATAATTACCTAGCTATGTGATGTTCAGTAAGTCACTTAACCCAATTGCCTTGCCAAAATAAAAAATAAATAAATATAAAAAATATAAAATATTTGTTTTTCTCTGGCAAAAAACATTTTGTATAGATCAACTATGATCTACTAAATACTCAAGTAATACAGTGATAAAAGATAATCCTAAAAGGCTTGCTATGGAAAGCCTTGCTATGGAGCCTGCATGCAGATTAAAGCAAATTATTTTTCACATTTTAAAATTTGTTATTTTTTCTTTTTCTTGGTTTTTCCCTTTTGCTCTGATTCTTTTTTAAAGTTTTTACAAGGCAATGTGGTTAAGTGGCTTGCACAAGGTCACACATCTAGGTAATTATTAAATGTTTGAGGTCAGATTTGAACTCAGGTATTCCTGACTCCAGGGCCGGTTCTCTATCCACTGAGCCACCTAGAGGCCCCCTGCTCTGATTCTTCTTTTACAACATGACTAATATGGAAATATGTGTAATATAATTCTGCATAAGGGGTGGCTAGAGTTCAAATCCTGTCTCAGACACATAATAATTAGCTAGCTTTGTGGCCTTGGGCAAGCCACTTAACCCCATTTGCCTTGCAAAAACCTAAATTACATACATATATACAGATTACCTACTATATTAGGGAGGGAGATGAAGTGGTGAAAGGGAGAAAATTTTATAAAAATGAATGGTGAAAACTATCTTTACAGCTAATTAGAAAAATAAATAAATAAATAATTGGGCGAGGTGGGTAGCAATATCTTCTTTTCCCTTTTCCCTACCAAATTTATCTCTTCTTCCTAATCTTTTTATTTCTATTAAGAAGACCAGATTCTTCCAGTTACATGAATTCTAAACATCTACTTTCTCCTAATATCCATTTCTTCATGAAGTCATAAGTGACTCTATCTCAAAAAATGGGATATGTCTTTTTTCTATTTCCATAAAGTTACAACTTTAATTCAGATTATGCTTTCCTTTGACCAAGGCTATTGCAATGGTCTCATAGATAGCTTCCTCTCTCTCCCTAGAATCCTCAAATTCAACCAGTATAATCTTAAAGAACAGCTTAGATCAAGTTATTCTCTTTCTCAAAAACCCTCAATTCCTTCCCATTTACTTATTTGATAAATTCAATTTGAAATTCAGGCCCTTTTTGCTCAATTTTCAACTGATCCCTTTGATTTATGTTCCCCTCCTACTTGACAAATATCAGTCAAACAAAATAATCCACCATTTGTTAAACATAATATCTGCTTTTACTATTTTTCCCCTGTCTTGAATGATTTCTGAATGCTTTACACTTAGCAGCAGTTTAGTAAAATTTATTAAATTGAATTTTCTGATTGCTGGAATTATATCTATTCTCAAATGCCCAGATCAAATATTATAACTTAAAGTCTCAGAGCTGGAAAGAATTTCAAAAGCAACTGTGTCTAAAGCATACCTAAACAGAATCTTTTTTTTAAATATTCACAACAGTGATATGAAGTTTCCACTTGTAAACCTTCTGTGTTAGGAAACTGAGCATTTTCATTATTAGGCAGTTCTAATAAGTTTTCTTTTTATCAAGTTGAAACATCTTACTTTGTATCCTATCCCTCTTGTTCCTAGTTTGGCCCTGTGGTTCTAAGTACAACAAATCTAGTCCCTATTTCATGTGATATATCCTTATTCAACTTCAAATCATTGAAATCAGTATTCGTTCAACACTCTGTACATCTAACCCCACACATTTTTATCAGTTCCATGCTAAACTTTTCCAGTTTTTTCAACCAGTCCTTATATGGAATGGTTAGTAGACTTCCAGTGTCCTAGCATTCTGGAAATGTTCTAACATCACTTTCTGACTAAATGTAATGTTCAGGACTGACAAAATTCTTCAGATGTGGTCTGACCAGCCAGAATGTTGTGGTACCATCACGTTCCTCACTCTGGACACTATGCTTCTAATTAATAATAATAATGATGATGATAAGAGTTAAACATTAAAATATAGTATTTAAAGGTTTGCATAAGTTTTGCAAAGATTACCTCATTTTAACCTCACCAAATAGGTAAGAACTATTATTATTCTCCTCTTACAGATGAAGAAATTGAGACAGGTTAAGTGACTTGTCCACAGTCACATAGCTATTAAATCCCTGAGGCTGGATTTGGACTGAGATCTCCCTATCCAAAGGTCTATTTACTGTGACATCTAACTAACATTTAATATAAGCTAAGCTAGAATAAAGTTTATTGTCTGCCAATTCATATATTGAAGTATATTAAATATATGTACTGTCTACTATCTACTAAAAATATTCTGATAATTTTCATATGAATTGGTGCAGGATCATTTCCCTCCATCACCTTCCCTGTACTTTTACATTTGATTTTTTAAATCCAAGTTTTACATTTAAATTTATTACCATTAAATCTTTTTCTTTTTAGAATCAATATATTTCCTAGACTTTCAAGATTGTTTTGGATCCTGATTCTCTTGTCCTATATGTTTTCTATTTCTCTTGGTTTGGAACAGTTTTGGAATCTTGTATTAAAGGTTGAACAGTGGATAGTGTTGTAGAGTTAGTATAAATATGAACTCAGTCACTTAATAGCTGTGTAACCCTGGGCAAGTCACTATTGCCTCAGTTTCTTCAGCTATAAAATGAGCTGGACAAAAAGATGGCAAATCACTGTAGCATCTCTGCCAAGAAAACACCAAATGAGATCACGAAGAGTTGGACAAGACTGAAAAATTACTGAATGACAACAAACTACATCAGTGTCACTCTCATGTCCAGGTATCTCCTGACATGAAAACAAAGTGACAGTTTTGGGGATACTACTTAGAAAATCTCTCTGACTCTCTCCAACTCCAAAAAAGCTAGAGAACTTTGATGTCTCATTTGTCTTGAAATCTCTGGTTTGTGCTGCAAGGAAACACTGAAGATGTCAGAAACTGGATCATTTTTCTTACCAAAGTAAGTCTTCAACATTTTGGCATGTACTTTGCCTTAAAAAAATTTAAATGCATAAAATGTTTTATTTACTCCACAAAAGAACTTTTGTAGACATAGAAGACAGACAAGAAAACCCTCAGGAAAAAAGAAAACAGATTTCTATCCAAGCCCATAAAAAAATCACAATTCTCACTTCTCAGAGAGACCTCTACAGCCCTTCAGACTTATACTCTATATGCCTTTGGTAAATTTTGGGGGGAAACTGAATATCCCAAAGACTAAAGTAAAATTTAATTGATACAATAATTTTATCAAGTAGCAGTAAATAAAATAAACCCACATAAATCATCAGCTTTCCTTTTTATACAAAACCCTGTAAGAACAGACAGTAAAAGATAGCCTATGTAAAATAACATGAGACAATATACCTTGAAGTTAAGAGTCAACCTTTCCCCTTAAACCTGAAAAGTCCACCTGAGTCATTGTAGTGGTCCAGGTTTATCCCTGAAAATTGTGATTCTGGGCTTCATTGTCCCTCGTTTGTGGCCCCTCCTCTGCTTCTCTGTTCCATGGTTTCATACTTGGTTGATCTTTCTCCCCACTGAGGCTCTCCATCCTTCCATTGCTGGTTCATCAGCCCTATCTAACATTAGCTGCTTTTCTCCAGGACTCTGTGCAGATAATAGTTTCCTTCAACACAGACCCTTGCTATCTAGGATCCATGATTGGCTGGTCTTACTTCCATCTTTTTTAACATGTCAATTCCTCTATGTCTGCATATGCTGTCCATGATCTACATGGTCTCTCTTATGTTAGAAGCAGTCATTTTTCTTGTACAGGTATCCCTGAAATCTTCTGCACCTGAGGAGAAAGTCAATTTCCAGAAGTTTCCAAGACTTCTGCCTAGTCCTGTGTTTGTTTCCAACTTCTCTGACCTACCCCAAAGCACAAAATATTCACATATTTCTCCTGAGGAACCACCTTTTCCCACAACATTTCCCAGAAGGGAAATATACTACTTCCCTGTAAAAAAAAGTTCCCCACAAATATATTTCAATACAAAAGAAGAGTAAGACAATTAAGAAGCATAGGAGGGGGGAGAGGCTTTGTGAGTCTTAAGCTGGACATCTTAGAATGTTAATGAACATTGGGAGAGAATGGGATAGAAGGTCCCCAGGAAATGGCAATATCCCACCCAATCCAATTCAATTTAATTTGATAAACATTTATTAACTGTCTACAAGGGTAGCTAGGTGATGCAGTGGATAGAGTGCTGACTATGTTTGGAATTAGGAAGACTCACGTTCATGAGTTCAAATCGAGTCTCTGACACTTACTAGCTGTGTGAACCTAGGCAAGTCACTCAACTTTGTTGGCCTGTAAAATGAGCTGGAGAAAGAACTGACAAATCACTCCAGTATTTTTGCCAAGAAAATTCCAAATGAGGTCATGAAAAGTCAAACACAATCAAAACAATTGAACAATAAACAAAAAAGTGTCTGCTATGTGTTAAAAGCTGGGGATAAAATGTGTGAATAAAACTGATAAAAAGATAGTCCCTGCTCTCAAGGAGCCTACAGTCTACAATGGGGAAGCCACACGCAAAAAGCAGGCTGGAAAGTGGAGTTGGAGGGACACCAATGGATGGCTGGCATGAGGGCATCTTGTTCTGTAGAGCTGGAACTAGGTAGGAACAGCAGATGCAGATAGATTGAGCTGGAAGTACAGTTTGGTACCCCTGGAAAGGAGGTAAGTCCATCTTCCTGTCCTCCTATCCGAAACCAGTGCAGAGAGGAGGCTGATTGAGTTAGCAATGTGGTGAGGATATTAGAAGTGATCAGCTTATCCTGGGAGGAACGAAATGTTCCTTCAATAGTGGCCTGACATTGGGCAAGGTCCTAACTTTCAAGCAATGCTGGTATCTCCTGAGCTCCTGAATAGACCAAAAAGTCATACTGGCTTTTCTCCCTATACAAATAGTTTTCAAGTTCATAATGGAATCTTGAAATAATTTTAGGGAGCTGATTATGGACATCCTCTCCCCAGATAAATCTCACTTCAGACACAACTGACATTAAAATACAAGGCTCTAGAACAGAAGAGTGGGGCATGGTTGGGGGGTAAGTTATACACTGACGGTCTGGCATAAACTTGATCCAGAAGTTCAGAAGTGATGTGATCTTTAAAAATCTCCATTTAAATGTCTTATTTATGAAGACAGGGGGGGAAATGAGAAATTGGCTTGCCCACTGAGAACTTAATACTTGAAAGATAGATTGACATGGGCCTTTGTGAGGTTCCTAATTTAATAAACACTACTAGGCTTAGTTATCAAACAGAACTCAGAACTCAGTCAATTTGAAGTCCTCAAAAACTGGGAGGAACCCTTTTGTGGGAATTGATTTTCTTATTTGATAATAGACATTCAAATGGTACTGGCTTCCACTTAATGTGAAATAGTAAGGACCCTCTCTTCTATTAGAAAAGATTCATCATTATGATTTTAATAGCTGTATCCCCAGCAAAAAGTCATTTTCTTCTCTCCCTTACATCTTCATTAATTAAGACTTTCATTGTTTAAAAAAAATAGAGGAAATGACAAGCTCAACTACTAATTCTGGACCAGATTATATAAAGGAAGAATTGATTGCTGAAGTAGAAATGATAGAAATCACCTTTAAAGGGGAAATCTAAATATAGTTTTGGGGAGGGTTTGTTTAGTTAAGACAGATGATTAACAAGATCTATTGGCCTAAAAGTCTTCAGATGACATTAGGCTCAATTGGAAAAGCATACTCTCAAAAATGAAAATTTTATAATGTGAGGAAGAAAAGGAGAAGTTGTCTAAAGAGATTAATGTGGCTGCACAGGAAACTCATTAACAAACTTGGATTAAAAAAATACAACAAAGATGAATGCAAGAGAAAGTAAAGAAAAATGAACAAAGGAGTAGATAGATGCCATTTAAGAGGAGGGTTAAGAATATGAATAATAATAATGAATTTTAAAGAAAACAAAATATTTTTCAAAACTCTTTTGAGGGGTAGCTACGTGATGCAGTAGACAGAATACTGGGCCTGGAGTCAGGAGGACCTGAGTTCAAATATGGCCTCAAACATTTAATAATTATCTAGCTGCGTGACCTTGGGCAAGTCCATTAAAACCATTGCCTTCCAAAAAAACCTAAACAAACAAACCATAAAACCTCTTTTGGTTAGAGCCAGATATGTTAGCTCTTGCTTGTAATCCCTAGAATGGTGGGGGTTGATGCTTGACTATCACAGGGCAGAAGAGTTCTGAGGGGCAGTAAGGATAAAGCCAATGGATGTTCACTCCAAATCAACACAAATATAGTGAGCTCCTGGAAGTGTGGAGTTAGTAGGCTGCCTAAGATGGAGTAATGAGGTCTAGGGTGGAAACAGAGATCAAAAGAGTAGGATTGAGTCCATGGGTGACTGCTGTACTTCCAACCAGGGCAAGACTTTGAGATCCAGGCTCAAAAATGAAACAAAACAAAACAAACCTATATTAGGAACATAAGGAATATCAAAGAAAATATACTCACAGTAAGTGAGATAAGTGATAATTGATGAAGAAAATTAAGACTACTTAATTTTTATTTTAGTTCAGTTTTCTCTTCCAGAGAGAACAACCTTTTAATTGGGAAAGATTAAACAAAAGTTATGCATATTATATTGAAACCCAAGAGAGCACTTAGATACCCTCAATAAGTGCATATCAAAAAATCAGAATGAATTACAACCTAGGATATTCAAAGATTTGCAATGTGATTACTTAGCTTTTGCCACTCATATATGAAAATTTGTAGTAAATGGAAGACATCTAAGGACTGGAAGAAGCAACTGTGATTTGTGTTTTCAAAGGGAACAGAAACTGAATTCTTTAAATTTTAGGTCAGTGTCTCCAAAACAGGTTAGGGTAGAATAATTTTGTTTTCTTTTATGACAGAATTACTATAGTCTGGTAGAGAGCAGAAGAATCAAATTTAAACCATTCTAAGCATTTACTAGGCAGCAGGTGGTACAATAGATAGAGCTAGACTTTGAGACAGGAAGACTCCTCATTGTGAGTTCAAATCCACACTCAGACACTTACTAACCATGAGATGGTGAGTAAGGAGGGCTTGATACCAAGGAAGTCAGTCCAACCTGTTTGCCTCAGTTTTCTCATTTATAAAATGAGCATAGAGGAAATGGCAAACCATTGCAGTATCTTTGTGAAGAAAACCCCAAATGGGATCACAAAGACCTGGCCAGGACTTAACTCATCAACAACAAAGTACTTACCTCTAGAGTTTTGTTTCAGCTTTGGACAACACATTTTAGGAAGGATATTAACAAACTGAAGCACTTCCAGAAGAAAACGATCATGATGTTGAAGGGGTCAGAAACCATGCTGTATGTTCATCAGTTGAAATTGGGGATAGCTAGTTTTAAGAGGAAAAACATGTCGGGAGGACATAAAAGTTGGGCTATCATGGGAGAGGAGTAATCAAATTTATTTAGCTTGACTTTAGTGTAAAAAGGAATGATAAGTAGAAATGTATAATGTAGGTTTTGGCTCAAAACACACAGACACACACACACACACACAAATACACAAAATCCAATTAATATTATTTCAGAAGGTAAGTTCTTATACCTGAACTCTTAAAGTGGAATCTGGACAAGCATTTGTTGGGGATGGGAATCTGGCTAAGAAATGAATTGGACTATGCTTCTCTGAGATTCATTTTGATTCTGAGAGTCTCTGCTTTCCCATGTTTCTAAGTACATCATTTCTTTTTCTACTCCCCAGTTTATTGATAGAAAAATGTTGAATAATCACTGAGTGCTGATAGACATTCTCAACTTTGGTGTTACAGGCACAAATTTAATTAATCAATTCTCTCTCACCACGTATGTTCTGAATTAGCAAAAAATGAAAACTCAGAGATGCTGTAGACTCATTGAATGGATCAGAAGAACCTTAGGGATCCTGCTAAGTCTGAAAAGACATCTTATCCTGAGACATCTTTATTTGCTTGCTAAAAATGAATTTGTACTCCCTGGGAGATTGATGTCATATGTTCCTGATGATCTTTTGAGCAAACCATACACAGGGTGCTTATGTAGCTTTGACATCTTTTCCCTTGAAATTCAAGCATTTTTATCTCATTAGTTTTGAGTGAATGAAACCAAACATGAGTTTCATGTTCTGATTACAAGTCAGAGTAGAAAGAGTACTGAGTTTGGAATAGATAGGAACACAATTCCTGATTGTAGGGGATTTGTGAGCACTAAATAAATAGATTACAATATATGAATAAATGTATATATATACATATATATACATATATATGTGTATATATATATATAATATATATATATACATATATATATATATAATATTTTCATGAAGTGAATGCTAGAAGTAGAGGCTTTGGGTCCAGCCCAACCCTGTGGAATTTACAAAAGTGCTTCAAGTTGGGTTTTTGTTTTTTAGGTTTTTTGTAATTCAAACAGGTTTAAGTGGCTTGCCCAAGGCCACACAGCTAGGTAATTATTAAGTGTCTGAGACTGGATTTGAACCCAGGTATACCTGACTCCAGGGCTGGTGCTTAATCCACTACACCACCAAGCTGCCCCTTCAAGTTGTTTTCTAAGTATTCTAAATTTATTTAAGTCAAAAAATTGATTTGCAATTTGGGTATATTTATACTTTATCAAAGTGATTCTTAACCTCTCTTTGCTTCAGTTTCATTAACTATAAAATGAAGATAGATAATAACAGAATCTACCTCTCAGATTTATTGTGATGGTTAAATAGACTGATATTGGTTAAGCATTTTGCAAATCTTAAAGTTCTATCAGTCAGTATAATTGACCACAACAATAATAAAATTAACAGAAATCATATTGTGTGTGATAAAATCACACTGAACAAAATCTTCAGGGACTGGTATGAGCAAAATAAAGTTTTTATTTGCTTTTCTTGAGAGAAGTCTCCAAGTCTCACAAAGGTAGTTAAGATCAAGGAGCTATCCCAAATTGACAGTCAAGCAAGATTATATGGCCTAGCGGGATCCTCTCCTCTTCCCTATTCTCTCTCTCTGTCAACTTATTGGTGAGTCTTCAGAGTTACATTCTGCTTGTGAAAACCTACCTCAACAACAATGAAAAGAATGAAAGGTTTTCATAAAATTTTACCTCACCATCCTGATGGCGAGAATAACCTTCGGGATTATAATTATTTTATTGAAGTAATGTAACTTGTCTTGGAACACAAGGTCTAGGAACAGTGTACTATCCTCCCAGTTAGTAGAAATATCCTTATGAGAAAAGAAGTAGCATTATAAGTCTTATTTGGAATGCAGGGTCTTTCTTCTAAGAATAATTTTTTAATATATTTTTTTGTTTTTTAGATTTTGTATTTTGTATTTTGCAATGGGATTAAGTAACTTGCCCAAGGTCACACAGCTAGGTAATTATTAAGTATCTGAGGCCAGATTTGAACTCAGGTCCTCCTGACTCTAGGGCTGAATGCTCTATCCACTGCACCACTTAGTTTCCCCCCCCTTTTAATATTTCTTAACCTTGAGAGGACTTCAATAGGAATATTAATCCTAAGAAGGTTTAATTGGGAATATTCTACTCAATATGATTATCTCAATAGATGCTGAAAAAGCCTTTGACAAAATGCAGCACCCATTCCTATTAAAATTACTAGATAGCATAGAAAATATTAAAGATTCATATAAATGCTGTTTGTTGTTATTGTCATATGATTATTTTAATAATAAATTAACAATATTTTTGTTGGAATTGCTATCATTATTATCTCCTCCTAGGGTCATTTCTTGGAAAAGCCAACTCCATTTTCTTTCTCAGTCCTTTGGTTGAGGCAACTCTAAAGAAGAGAAGAAAAGCTGACTTCAGCACTTGGGTATTTGTGAACAGGATAGAAGAATAAAAGCTTTGTGGGAAGAATTTATTGTTAAGAGAACTATTTTATCTCCAGGAAATCTGGGAAAAGCTTGATTTTTCCAGATTCTTTCCAGCCTTCACAACCTTCTTACAAATTATTATTTTTGTAATTTTATGTGTCACATTAAAGAAGTCCTATTTTTATAGGAAAATAAAATTAATTCATGTTAACCCACTGAAGAAATATTTCTGATAAGAACACATTTTAAGCATTTTGCTGCTCTTAAAATGGTGTATGTGTTTACTGTCTTTAATTCCATCCATGAGCTAAGGGAGAGAGCATTTTGAGTCTCCTTTTTCATTGGAGAAAACTAAAATTCAGACATATGAAATGACTTGTTAGAGGTAATATGGCTACTGGTAGCTTGTTAGGAGGTATAGTAAAGTGTACTTTGAGTATGGAAGATCTGTGTTTGAATCCTTTCTTTTTTTGTGTTGTGTGATCCTGGAGAAGTCACTTCAACCTCTTTCAACTTCAATTTCCTCTTCTGTAAGGTTATTGTACAGATCAAATAAAATTATATATGCATACACACATGTGTGTATTATATACATATACATAGACATAATTGGAACCATAGTTGCAAGTTGTTATTGAATCTTGTTCATTTTGTTATTCCTGTTAATTCAAACTGTGATTCTTCTATGTCTAATATGCATTTCTGTGCAGGAATAGACTACCTATCCCATGTGTAATTCATAATGTAAACTGAGTAAAAGTGTTTCTCTTTCTTTTGATGGAGAAACCCTAGACATACATGTCTTAACATTTAATATAATTAAGAAGAGTAATCAGAATTCACAGGATTATAGATAATTGCAAGGACGAATGTTTATCTAAACTACTTTTTTTAAAACCCAAAAAGAAAACTGAGATCCAAAAAGGTTAAGTGACTTGTCTTAGTTTACACAAAGAGTAAGTGGCAGAGGCTAGGATTCAAATCAATATCTTGTAACTCTAAGTTCAGCAGGATTTAGCCTTAGACAACAGAACTAGGAATTAGGTAAAGTGAAGCAAAGGCTTTGCTCTAAGGAAAAGCTTCCTAATGATGAGAGCTCTTCCGAAGCAAGGCAGACTGTCCTTTGAGTGTGTAATTTCTATCTCCTTGGGGCTCTATAAGCAGAAAGGGTGGATGGCCATTTGTCAGTGTTGGATATTTGGGGTTGGAGAGGACCAGGATTGGACTAGATGGTTTTTGGGAAAATATAAAGGGTTTTTCAAAAATGATCATATTTCGAATCATCCCTACTCCTCTCAGTACTTTAATAGAGACTGATTGCTGACATTATTAGCTCCTTATAGGGCTACGTAAGTTACTTAGTACTTAATATTTTCTTTATAACAACAGCAAAGGACGTTCATATCATACTTTAAAGATGGAAAATAACTTTGCATATATTTGATGCTCACAATTTTGTGAGATTAGTGCTATAGGGATTATCCTATTGATAGAGCAGCTAGGTGGCTCAATAGATAGAACTTCAGACCTGAAGTCAGGAAGAGCCGAGTTCAAATTTGGTCTCAGATAATTAATATTTGTGTGACCTTGGGAAAGCCACTTAACCCATTTGTCTCAGTTTCCTCATCTGTAAATGATCTGGAAAAGGAAATGGCAAACCACTCCAGTATTTTTGCCAAGTAAACCCAAAAAAGGGTCATGAAGGGTCAGACACAAATGAAAAAATGACTCAAAAACAATGAGGTACACAGGATCAATTGAACTACCCAGGGTTATTCTGCTACTAAATAATTTGAAACCAGGTCTTCCTGATAGTACTTTATATACCCTATGCCATTTTCTCTCTTGTGTTTGTCCTATATGTCTTCAGTGACAAAGAATCTCTTGGTTTCCCCCCTTACTATTGTAAGTATTTTATTTGTGTTTAGGAGATCAAATCTTTAAGAACATAGAATAAATTTTCTATTCAGAAGCTAGCTTATTTTGACTCATTTATAGTCAGGACTAGAATAGGGTTGGATTAGGTCAAGACTATTCTCTTACTATCTAACCATCATGAAGAAGAGGGGAAAATATCATCATGCTTTTTTTTCCTTACTGAGGAAATATTTTCCCCAGGTTTGGCACCCATATATTTAACAAATTGCTCTCTGTTGATGATGTAGATGATAGAGCATGACTTATAGGCCCCTGTCAAGATCAGACTAAGCTCAAAATTAAGTCAAATAAGTAAATTTAAGAAAGGAGCACAGCTAGTGTTCCACTGCCTCACCAGTAATGTAGCTTCTGGGCTTTCCTGACTGAAGGCATATCTGGGGGTTCTAAATAAAACCTATTACTTTCACAAATTGCCAACATCACTCAAAAATGGAGCATTAAAAATTTAATGCTAAAAAGAAAGCCTTTTTGTCTGCTTTCATCAAAGAAAGGATGTTATAGATGGATTAAAATCAAAATCAATGTCCCTCTCCCACACATGTCCACACACACACACTTTTACATTAAATTCACAATGCACCCCACAATCCTGCTAGAACACAAAATTCCTCTGCTGAGTTCAGCTTGAACAGTTTGAGAAAGGGGTAAAAGTGGGGAAATGCCTCCAGGAAACAACTTTTACTGGGAGAGGATGGATCTCACAGAATGTTCATAGAAATTGTATTTTTCCCTTACTTGCATGATGATCCAATAGGAGTGATTGAAATGACCAAAGTGCAACTTTAAGGGAGAAACCAGGTATTAGTTGGTGGTGACAATGAAGGTCACAGGTTGCATTTGGAGAAATGTTTCCACACACACAAGGCAACAAAGCATTTAACACTTTCTCAGCAGTGAATTCTATAACTCAGTTCAAATTTTGCCAGAAATGAGCCTAATAAAAATAAAAAGACTTTCAAGACTCCTGAATGTTGTCCAAAACCTCCAATAGAAAACCTTCAAAATTGTAAATGTGTTAACCAAAGGAAGTCTCACATTCATTTTTCCAATAAGATTAATCCATCAAATACACTCAATTCCTATACAAGGTTAGGGGAAATGCCTAGACATTCCAGGACAGTTCGTGAAAGACTGGGGATATTCTGCTTCCTAGTAAGTAGGATGAAATGACCCTCACTTCCTTTCCCTTCCCTCCTCCCCTTCAGATCATGCCAGGACACCCCTTGACTTCTTGTCCTCCATGCTGACTCAATATGGTATGAAAAGTCGCTGTGAGGAAAGGGTACTTGCTTTTTATATTTGAAGGTCAGATTCTCTGAATTGAACCTAAGCAAACAATAACAGAATGTAAAAGAACTAGGATGAGAAAAAGTCACCAGCCTCTGTTATAGCAGAGCAGTGCCTTAGGAAAAAAGATCATAGATTTAGAGCTAGAAGAACCTCAGAGATCATTTAGTCCAGCATCATCAGTTTACTGATGAGGAAATAACCTTAGAGAGCTTGCAACTTGCCCAAGTGTCACATAGGAGTAAATGTAGCCAAGTGATACAGTCAAAAGTGACTATAAAGAAATATAGAGAACTTGGAGGGAAAACCAAAGACCCTGGATGCATTGGTGTGTCACTATTGCACTTTGAGAATAGGGGCTTTAAAGGAAAGGGTTGGTTTGAGAAGTAGATAGTTAAAGATATATCTGAGTAGAATTTAGTCCTCTAGACCATGATATAAAGATTTGACTCTTCCTTGGCAAGGGATAGATTGCACCTAATGAGGACTGGCAAAGATATACATTAATAATCTGAGAGATATTTCAAATTGAAAAGTGAGATAAAGTGAGATGGGAGGGGAATGCCAGAAACCACAGAGAGGAGTAGTTACAATACAAGGAGAAGAAAAGATGTAGAAAAACCCAGTACGTCACAGAAAAGAAGAAAAGAATCAGGAATAAATGTCTCCATACAAAAACACAAGTATCTGAATTTCTTGACATTTTCCCCCAAAAAATAGCTCTCAAAGGTTCCAAGAGAAGTAATTAAGATAATGAACTAAAATTCAAATAAAGAGTTTAGAAGCTATAAAGGCTGAAATTTAGAGAATAGGTACAATTTTGATAAAGAAATAGTAATAGCTAGCATTTGTATAACACATTAATGTTGGCAAAACAGTTTATATGTTAATTCATTTGATCCTTAAAACAGCCTGTGGGGTTGATGCCATTATTATCTATATTTTACAGATGAAAAAACTGAGGTTGAGAAGTTAGATGACTTACCCAGGTTCATGGAGTTAAGAAAAGCAAGGCAGAATTCAAACTAGGGCACTCCTGCCCCTCAAGTTCAAACTCCAAATCTGGGTGACTAACAGGGTATATTCTAAGTAAGAGATGTGTCAAACACCTTATCAGGTGTTTGGGCCCACAACACTCCCAAGTGGGGCTGGACTAGATTAAATGTAATGGGAAATATTTAATAAAATAAAATACAACAATACATCAATAATACTACATTTCAAAACTAAGTAGGGATCCTTAGTTTAGTGGCACTATTTCTATTTGAGTTTGGCAATACTGGTCTAAAGAGACTAATTTGGATGCTCCAGGAACTCATCCACCAAGTTAGATTTTAGGAAGATAAGAAAATAGAAGTGCAAGTAGTAGAGGATGAATACAAATGATTCTCATTGATAGGAATTTTTCATTGGAAAATACATTAAAGAGAAATTGCTATCTCTGGCTTATCTCTCTTGGCTAGACTTCTTTCCTTCCTCACCTCTGCTTTGTGGTTTCCCTGGTTTTATTCATGTCCTAGCTAAAAATTCATCTTCTGTGAAAAGTCTTTCCCAGGCTTCATCATGCTTTATCTTGTTTCCTACATAGTTGCTTTAATGTTTTCTACACCCCCCCCCAATATATTGTTAGTTTTTTTGTAAGCAGGGATTGCTTTTGACTTTCTTTGAATCCCTAGCACCACTTACTCTCTTGCTCCCTATAGGTGCAAATTAGCAGTATAACTTCAATACTGAAATCAGTGAGTCAGAGAGATGGAAAAAAGCTTCACATTTGGATTGGTTCAAAGAAAATGGGGGGGGGGCTAGACTCATAGGCTCAAAATTCATAGATTTAAAACTGGAACTTAGATGACCTTGTAGGTCATCAAGTTCAATTTACTTTAAACAGACAGAGAAAATGAAGTTGAAAGGTGAAGTGACTTGCAAAAGGCTACAGAAATAGATGAATGAATATTAAACCATATCTACCAACTTTAAATACATTGTTCTTTCCTTTCTGCACCATGTTGCCTCTTTTGAATTAAGAGTTTGACCAAACAATGAATAAACATTTCATAAATATTTGCTATGTGTCAAGTCCTGTACTGGGTAGAACTTGTATGTTTTACCATCACAGACTCTGTGTATCACATACATACACATACAAATCTACACAAATACACATATCTATAAATACATAATACAAATTCCAAATTGCTACCATCCTTTGATCATTTTCTTGAATAAGTGAAATTGTAATTTCATCTCTTTACAGTGCTTAAAGGAAAATTAATTTTGAAAAGTTTCCATGTACTTTTTGATTTCTGCTCAGAGTACAGGCCAGTAGTCTTTTTTTTTGAGCATGGTTAAATTTATATCAAGTATCTCTTCCCACTCTGTTAGACCTCTCATGACAATGCTTTCCATGAATTTTTTTTGTCTTGTCATTTTCCTAAAATTTTATCTTAATTATAAAAGGGAATCCTTAATTGCTTCAAGACATTTTTTATCAAAGGAACTTAAATATCTGATATTTAGTTTTATACTCAGAGTATCTCAATCCATGAGAAATAGGGTTGTAACTAAGGTGCATTGCAGGGCAGCTAGGTGGTGTAGTAGAGAGAGCACTGGCCTTGAATTCAGGACAGGAGTGGAATCCAACCTCAGATACGTTATACTAACCAGCTGTGTGACCTTGGGCAAGTCACTAAAGCCCCACTGTTTCACATCTAGGGCCCTCTTCAGTCATCCTGATTCATATCTCGCCCCTGGACCCAGATGGCCTGGAGGAGAAAGTGAGACTGGTGACTTAGCACAGCATCCCCTAAAACTCAAATTCAATTCACATGTTTATAATGGCATCACCTCCCTGGTGTAATGGTCCTCTAGAAAGAAGGTCAAACATTACCTGTTTATCACATTTGCTGGTGACTAGAAGTTGAAAGATTATGGAATAGATCATGATGCTAATGAGGCCACAGGTTTTCATATTCTACAGAACTGCCCAACTTCTATTCCTCATTTTCTCTCAAGATCTCTTAGAATTCCAATTTTCCTCCAGAGCCCAGCTCAGAGATAAGGTCTTTTGTGATCCACCACCACCCTGCCCCCCACCTTCATTGCATGCTTCCCTTGAAAATGATTTTATATACCTTAGCTATTTTGTATGTCTCTACAATTTATCTAGATAAATATATTGTATATTCTTGATAGCATATGCTCTCAAGGGCATATAATAAGACTTGGCAAAGTGCCTTTCACATGATCGATATTTAATACATGTGCACTCAATTGAAGGAAAAATACTCTTCACACCAGAAAGGATACAATAATTGATTAACAGGGGTTATGTAAACCCAGTCATTCTCACAGTACCTGGCTACCTCCTCCAAGAAGACTTTCTTAATTCCACACCAGCTGGTGTTTTCCCATTAGCAAAAATTGCCTTGAAAATATTTTGTATACATTTTTGTGTAGATATGCATGCTATTTCCTCAGCAGGATGTAAATACCTTGAAGTCTAGCAACCTTGGCATTTAGTAGCATGCCTTACACTAATCAGGGCTTACAAAATACTTCTGGCTTGGTGAATTAATTGGAGTCAAGTGAGAGGTTGGTTAAACCCTCTGAATTTAGGTCACCTGGTAAAGATGGATATGTTGAGCCACTGGCAGTGAAATTTGAATTATGGAGAAATATAAGCAAAATTCAGAAAGAGCAACAAGGCAGATTTTTCAAATCGCAATCCTATGAGCTTGACATCAATTCTTGCCAAATTTTAGAATGCATTAGTAAAGGAATAGTTTGTGATCCCTTAAGATTCTAGTGTTCTGGACTAATTTCATTAAGAGAGAATCAAGCAGGGTGGCTAGGTGGTAGGGGTGGCTAGGTGGTGCAGTGAATAGAGCACCAGCCTTGGAGTCAGGAGTACCTGGGTTCAAATCCAACCTCAGACACTTAATAATTACCTAGCTGTGTGGCCTTGGAGAAGCCACTTAACCCCACTGCCTTGAAAAATCTAAAAAACAAAAATGAATCAAGCCAGTCCAATATGATTTTCTTTTCCCCATTCTTGATTTTGACTAGTATATATCAGGCAAATCTACAGGTGTAATAAATCTGGGTCTCAGAAAGGTAGTGACTAAAGATGTAAAAATATTGCATGAGAAACTTGAAGAGATGTATAGTATGAGTAAAATTAAGTGAGGTTGGCACTGGCCCTGGAGTCAGGAGGGCCTCAGTTCAAATCCAGCCTTAGACAGTTAAATACTTGAGCAAGTCACTTAACACCATTGCCTTGCAACCCCCCTCCCCCAAATAGCTATACTTTAATGAATTTGTGATCCTGGTGTGAACTGCCTTCATTGGTACAGATCTCAATTGATTCACACCTTTTTTCAAATCTTGCTTCCATCCTTCCATGAATATTCCATTGATGATTAACCCAGTGCATAGGCAGGCTTTTTTCCTGATCTTTAATATTCCATGTATCAAATGAGAGATTGTGTTTTTCAAACAAACACTATCTGGGTCTTGGTAAGTACTTCAGAAATGCTCCCATGAGAAAAATCTTTCTTCTGTGAAAACAAGTTTTCCCTGACCTCCATGAGTTTTTTGAGACATCTATGATTTCATCTGTGTCAGCAACTCCTGGCAAGGAATTTCCAGTAACACTGGAGATCAGCCACTCTTAATTGCCAAGGGACACTGAGAAGTGACAGGACTTGTCCAGAGTCCACAATAACAGTCAGAGGTATAATTTGAATCTGTCTTTACACAGAGTAGATAATAATTATTGAATTGAATGAATGTTTTGACAATTTATTGACTTTAACTCTCAAAAGTGAACAATCTTCAGTTCCATGAGGCTTAATCTACTTGGTTCACCATGGATTCAGAATTCTGAGAATAGTCTTTTCACTATGAGGAACAGATACAAAAGAGATGACTAATATTATGGTTAGAGATCAGTAGCCTCAGCATCAGGAAGACAGATTCAAATTATACATTATGAAAAGAAGCTTTTATTTATAACTTAATAGTATACTAATCCACAAATTGGAATACAAATTAGAATATAGATGGTGAGAAAAAAATAGAAGTTATGAACGTTCTAAGGAGCAATGGATTACCTTTGATTAGGGATATCAAGACTTTGGAGCTCATGTTGTCCAATGTTGTATAAAACATGAATCCTATCTCCACAGTACCTAAAATAGTGCATTTGCCTTCAGATTTCCAGTAATGTGTAATCATAGCCATATTCTCAGGAAGCAGTCCTCTTCTAGAGCTCTCCAATGGCTGGGTGATTTTCTTTATCTGAAACCCAAATTTGCCACCTTGCAATGTCTACCCATTTTTTCTAGATTTACCTCTGGGTCCTCAGCAGAATGTGTCAGTGTAGTTGGGAAAATGCCAACTCTCAGGTCAGTGAACTTGGGTTCACATCCTGCCTTAAATCTTCTACTTGTTGGGACTACTTGGACAAGTACAAGACTTTCCTGGGTGTGTTGCTTCATCTTTTAAAATGGAACAGACAGCTGGATGACAGTGATTAAAACACTGGGCCTCTGAGTCAGAGAGACTGGAGTTCAAATCTGGGCTCAAATCTAGCTTTGTTACCCTGGGCTTAACTTCTGTTTGTCTCAGTTTCCCCATCTGTAAAATGGAGGCAATAGCACTTCCCTCCCAGGGTTATCCTGAGGCTCAAATTAGATACTTGTAAAGCACTGAATGAAGGTCAGGCACATAATAAAAAACTTTCTCAGCCGTTGTTCTTAAAAATGACAATGACTTCGGAGAGCTCATCTAACACTTGATTCAATGATCTCTTAAATTTAATCCCTTTTGATATGATGATCCTGAAAATAGTTGAAGATATATGGAGGTCTTATCACTTATAACAAGATTGTTTATCTGATTTTTTTAAAGGATTATAGAATAGAAATAGTAAACAAGGGAAATGGAGACCTTTATAGAGCACTGTGGATTAAATTGTCTGAGAGAGACCATTTAGTGCAGCAGCGCACCTCTCAACCTCTATGACATAAGAGGCACTTTGAATAGGCCATTGTGTTGCTATGTTAATACTCTAAGAAAATAGTTACAGGGATGGCCATTGAATAACAAGACAATATTTGTATATTTAGCATAAGAAAACAAGATCATATATAAAAATTTTGTACAAAGCATTTTGCCACAAGGGCATAGATTAAGAACATTTACCAACTAGGTTTTGGGAAGTTTGAGTTGGGACCCTAAATAACTCATTACAAGACCATATCCCTCATTAGGTTATGAGCTCTTCTGGGGAATACTCCAGAGACTTAGACTGACAAAATTTCTAAAAAGGTCCTCCTTGGAGCAGTTGGAAGATAGCATTCCAAAACATTTAATCAACTAGAAAATTCCAAGACTGGTAGACATACCATGCTAGAAGACTCTTCGGGAGAGTTATTGAATTCTTAAATCCTTAAAATTCCAGTAGGGCTCAAGTCACTCTAGTGTTTCGGCTTAAGGATAAAGCTAGGTAGCCAAAGTCGCTATTGTCATCGTCATCGTCAGAATGCTCAACTGGGTCATTTTATTACTGGGTTATTCTTTCTTTCTAGCCCCAAAGTCCTTTGCTAACTTTAATTCCTTCCATCATTATCTTTTAGCTTTTAGAGAAATAAACACACTTAGACACAAAGATTTCTGTTTTAACCTGAATTATTTCTTTGACTTGTATATTTGAATTGAACTCGGTGGGACATTTAATTTAAACCACAAGACATCTCAATCTGGATTTTCCCATTACAGTAGAAAAACCCCTCCTCCAAACCAAAACCAGAACCCCACATCAGCCTTATACAAGGTTGGAAGAAAGTGGTAATCTAAATATTTATATATGGGGCAAAGAATAAGCCACAAAATTATTTACAAAAAAATACATGTGCTTCTCAGCATATATATATTTTACACCAGTTCACAAAAATATTAAAACATAAAAATAAGAGATTATATACATTAAAGTTAAAACTACTCAGAAGTGTGATTCAAAACTTTCTAGGACACTTTTTTATCATGCTGGTCATGGTTGAAAAATCAAGTTTTCTACTACATAACATAAACTATAAAACAACTTTACCTCATTCTTTGACCATAAAAATACCAACCAGCTATTGGAGGAGAGGGGAGTTCTTCCCCCCCCCCCCCCGCCCACTTTATGCACTGACATCTTCATGCACACAGTTAAAATTTATCATACCTGACACTCTTGTAGCATTCAGGACTGAAAAAAATCACATGCCTCTATCCTTTCTAAAATAACTTTCAAACTTTCTTTTACTTTTGTTATCATTTCCTTACATATGTTTCTGAGAGAAAGCTTTGCCAACATACTTATGAGATGAGCAACAGATGGGGTGGAGATACAGAAGGAAGCAGAGGGTGGATCTACTTGTTCCTCCTGTAACCAAAGAACAACAAATTTTAAGCAGAATGAACTATACCAAATTTCCACCCAAAAGATGAAAAGTCTTGCTCTTTCTTCCCCACTCTTTCAAGTCATACAAGTGTTTCCTCTTCAAAGAAGCACATTTTCTATTTTCTGTGTATTTTCAACCTGACCCAGACTTTTTTTCACAAAATACCTTGCTTTATCAGAAATATGGAGGGATATGGGGAGAGCTGCATGGAGCATTCTCAGGACAATTTCAGGGAACTTGCATGTTTTCAAAGGAAACCAAACACAAGATGAAATTAGGCTCAGATGAGAGGAACTAAAAACAAATTGGCACCTTTGAGACTGAAAAATTTTGCCGTCTATTAGGCCACAAATCTAGCCAAAATGATAAAATGCTAGAGATTTAGGTATTAAAATAATAAAAGATGATGGATTTAATCATAAGGCAGCTCCATTTTTTTGTCGATGATGATGCCCCATGTCAAAATTAAAAATGTTAACTTCAATGCCATTTCTAGGTTTGTGAAGTCACTCCTACGGTGACTTATGCTGAGGTAACTTGGCTCACAGTGATTTGCCATCCAATTTCTACCCCATAGTATTAGTAAGAAAGAGACCATGCAAAATTCTTCTTCAAATAACTGAATATATAATTAAGGCTGTGTCTGCATTAGAGAAAACAACTGGAGATTCTGTCCAGATTTCATAGTTTTCACAAATTAATGATCCTTTGAGTCGTTATCTTTATCAAGTTCTTTAGCTGTGGGCTTCTAGTTAGGAATTTCTCCAGAGAAAAACTTTAGCAGTTTGTCTTTCCCAGCTTTATGATTCAAAGATGGAAAATATGCACATACAAACAAAAATTGACTGAACAGGCTTTTCTTCAATCATCTTCTCCAGGGCAAACAATTACTATTAATCATGCAGACCTACTTGGTGATAGTCCCCACACCCCACCCTTTCCCTTCCCTCCAATCTTCCTAGTTATAGATGAAATATCAATTTGGTATTGCCAATGGTCAAATGAATTGCTCTATTGATCTGATGATGGTCAAGGGATAGCCAAGGTTAAGAAATGCTTGTGATGTAAACTAAAATCTAGCTGACTTCTAAATGGTGTCAAAAGCTTCAAATCATGTGGGAGTATACCACTAGTTACTTGTTATTAGAATATACTTTGAGAGTAGGGATTGTTTCATTCTTTGAATGATTATCCCAGTACCTTTTGGTGCCTTGGACATTGCTGGTGCTTAATAAATGTTGATAAATATGAAGGTAATGATTTTTTCTATACTAGTTGGATCTGGGCATTTTGTAAAACTACATGAACTTTCACAGGCCAATTACAAGCAAAAAGTGTCAGCTGTTTCCCAATTTCTACTGTAGACACATCCCTAAATGAGTATTTGGAGTACTGCTGTTGAAGTAATTATGACCAAAGCTGAGAGATCAAAAAAGAAAACTTGGAATGGTTACCAAAAAAGAAAAATATATATATATATTCTTTTCTGACATGATAGTTAAATCTCTTGTTTCTCTTTTTATTTAATCATTGAAATAATATGACATTCTGGTTCAAAGATGAAATTATGTGAGCCCTAGAATTTGTGGTTTCACAGCAATGATAGCAGCATGATTTTAGCCTCGTGAACACTTGTGTTTTTTTTCACTGAATGAAGCTCACTCTGAGTTTAAAGAAAAGTCAGAGAAATTCTCATCCACTAAATTGAGAGATGCTCCAACTGTCTTCACCAAATTGAGCATTTTTAAGATATCAATGCCTAAAACTCAGGCATTAGTAAGTCTTGTATAATGAAATGTCAAGCTATATTCTCTTAGAAATAGACAACTACACCACTAATATTGGTATAGCTGTGAAGAACATAGAAAAAGAAAAGAAAACTCTCTGGCTGGAAAGAGCTGTCATTCCTATTGTGGTAAGGAATTCATGTGAGTTATAATTAAAAACAAAGACTTGGGTATTAAATATACATAAGAGAGTTACAAAGTGATGTACCTGAAATGCTGGTGAGGGTGTGACAATTACAATAAAACAGTGATCACATTAAATACACAGTGAATGAAGAACATGTCTTTACTCAGTACTCACATGGTAACTGCACAGAGTTCCACTGGAAGATGATATGGTACAGTGTACTAAGTAGCTATCAGAGCAGCTTACATGTTCTCATAAATAACTGGTATGTACAATAAGAATTTCCAGGTAACCTGAACTCTGGTTTAGAAATAAACTATTAACACAAAGTAAATTTGTAAATTAGGGCATGTTCTCCGTTTATCCAGCCAAACCATGCTGCTGTATTTTCCATGACAGTGGTTTGAACTGTTTAAACTAGAAACTATAATTTACCGAGATCTTTTATAAAAACTTAATGGTAGTAAGCACATTTAAAAAAACTAATAGCTTCTGATGCTAAGTCACAACAACAAAGTTTTTTTTTCTTTCATTTAGAAGCTTCTTTGTTACTCTAATGAAAAATCCTTTTTGTATTTACACAAGGTTGAGAATTGAGAAAAAAGATAAGAGAGCTTTCATGGGATTCTGAGAACAATAATAATAACAATAAATTTTTAAAATGTTATCAGGCTGAAGGAACAAATAATTTTTCTTAAATGCTTAAATTCTTAATAACTGTTTCCTAATTAATGTATTAATAATTTTCTGACTTTAATTTAGTATACCTGACTCTTAGAAGAGAGGGGTGATTAGATGAGAATGAGCTGATATTCTTGGAATGTCACTACATATTTATTGGGGGTAAGTTAAATAGGAACTCAAAGTAGAAATAAAATTCTACCATACTATGTATACCAAGTACCAAGAAAAAAAATGAGACAAGGTTAATTTTACTTAGATGAGAATGAGCTTATATTCTTGGAATGTCAACTCCATATTTATTGGGGGTAAGTTTAAGTAGGAACCCAAAGTAGAAGTAAAATTCTACCATACGATGTATACCAAGTACCAAGAAAAAAAATGAGACAAGGTTAATTTTACTTAAAAACAGCAGCAGCAACCAATCTCATTCCAAATTTCCTTTCTCTGGTGAATTTGGTCTATGACAAATTGAAGCTTTCCACAATCACTTGGATCTCCTTTAAATGAAACACAGAACAGAGTTTGTGGATGGAGGATGTGGTGATAGGGAGGAGAAAAGATGATAGTTTGTTTCTCTTTCTTATTGGATATTTTGGTGTTTTTTTTAATTTTTTGTATATTTTTAAATGTTTTTGGTCATTGAAAAAATAAAACAATCCACTATCCAGCAGAGGCTGTTTTAACTCTATTGTTCCCAGGGCTCATTCTGCATGGATCTGTGTTTCAGGAATCTGCAAGGACAGCTCTGTGGAAAGGAAAGCCCCCTGACCAAGAGCTGTGGCATATGTCCTATTTTGTGGATGGGGAAAAAACCAGGAGGTATGAATGTACCTATTCCTCCTCCTCCTCCTCCTCCAAAACCTCCCTGCTGGTGCTGTGGCATGGGGTGATAATCATCCAGATTCTCATACTGAGATAATACAGTCATATTGCTTTGGCATTTGCCATGCATTTGGTACTGGTACAGGAGATTGGGGTCCCTCTCCATTCTTTGTGTACGATAGAGTTTCAGACTGTGACTCCATTCTGGCTTAGGTGGGGGAACTGACTGTGTGGGATGCTCATCTTCCTTATAGCAGTCTCTTGAGAGTTTCTCAGGGGCGGGGGGTTGCCACAAACACGACCGCTCCAGCTCTTCCGAGGGCCTCACTTCTTTGTGGTTCAGTCTCAAAGTGTCTTGGCCTACTGTAATATATTTTCCTCCAGCAGGATGATAGCTATTTGGTTCAGAAGTGTCTAGGATGCCTTTGTCCCCATATTCTAACTGGCCAGTTCCTGGGAGATAAGGAGGCCCATTTTTTGATTCGCATAACTGCCTATGGCTTACTTCCTGGTGCCCCCTATGCTCACAGGGATTGAAGCTCATGTCATGAATTTTCCTGTTCCTGAGGCTGCTTTGCTTCAGAGGGAGAGATGGCTTCTCTGACTGCCCATTGCCATAGCCACCATGGTAATGAGCTCTGTCTATCTCTGGCTCAGGATGCTTTTTATAGAAGCAGTCATCTCCCTCTGGGGTAACTGCCATGGTGGGATATCTTCCTTCCTTCCCTTCTGCCACTGAAAGTAGTCCAGTTTTCCCAGGATCTGATTTGCTCTGTAGATGGATGACATAAATCCCACCCGTATCATCCCGCACAGCTGGGGTCATGTTGTCATACTGGGACATCACTGGCCCTTTAACCTTTTGCCGTGCTCGGCTTTCCCTTCGAATGGACTGCATGTGGTATTTTTCCATGTCTTCCAGGTCCCATGAAGTATACATATGCTTCACATCAGCTGCTGATATCACACTGGTAAGATTATGTTCATTCCCGAAAGGTAGCCCACTATGTTTCCCTGGGGATGAGGGGGCAAACCGGGGTACTGGTACAAATTCTTTCCCTGAATCCTGGGATTGTAGAAATTGAAAGCACAGTTGGGTGGGCGATGCAGCGGCCTCGACTGCACCGTGCTATAAGCATCCACATCATAGAAGGCCCCGTCCGAGCTGTAATAGGGACCAGAAGAACTGGAGTAAAGACTGTACCGGTAGTGAACTTGGCCATTCTCAAAATAAGGCTGTAGCTGAGTTACATGGTAATCTGAACGGGCCTGGGAGGACTGATATGACTTATACTGGTAAAGGGGTCTTGGTTCATAGGATGGCTCATCATCTGGGGGTACTTCTGTCTGGGAAATGGGGACAGAGCAGATCATAGAAGATGGAGGGGCATGGAGGGACTGTGCTCTACGGATGGTGGGGTATGGAGGAATATCTTCAGGATAACAAGCACTCGGAAGAGATGGGCTGACAGAGGCCACATATTCAACCTGGCTGCATGGCTTGGTATGGTACCCAGATGAATTCTTGCCAGGGTGTATATATGTATTATAGCAGGGACCCATGAAACTTGGTGTCTCTGATCTGGAACCATAGACTTTGTGCTGCTCAGGTTTAACGTGGTATGGAGGAATACTCTGTGGATGGTACTGACAGGCAGAAGCCAAGCCAAGATGCAAGCCATTTTCTGCCCCAAAAGAATCAGGTGTGATATCAGGCCTCATATAAGAAGGATAAGTTATTTTCTGAGAGGTATGCTTGGGCTGAGGGGCAGGTGGAGGTGGAGGCAAAGCCTCATCCATGGAAGCTGATGAAGCAACGATGAAGGAATGATAATTTGAAGTACTGGCTGCATCTGTATTAATAGAGTATATGGCTGTAGCAATCTTACTATCCATCGTCCTTGGTGGGACTGGCAGGGTGAAGCCTTGGGAGGTGTGCACAGGAAAAGACTCAGAACGCAGATGCAGAGGGGGAGCCCTTGTACCCTCCCAGAGCTTTTCAGGAAAGACTGGGGGTACAGCAGAAGCATAGGGGGCACATCGAGTGGCTGTACTATTATCACAGGGAAAGATGGAAGATGATTCTGCTCCTCTGGGCTCAGGTGGCTTCTCTGGAGCTGAAGCTACTCCACGAACCTAATGACAGAGAACAGATATGATGTTATCTACTTTTGTTTTCTTTACACCTTTTTGGGGGACAAAGCTATAGACTCAATCACAATTGCATGTTTACCTTAACTCCGTAGGTAGTGGCCCTAGATAACAGAAGTAGACTTTTCTGCAGTTGAGAAAAAGGAAGGTCTCCTGCTGCTATTTTAAGAGTGCTGTTATTTTCCTACTTATAGAATGACTTTAACCTTGTTGATTTCCCACTAAAAGTATGTGTGTTTATTTACATATATACATTTTCCCACACTATTACTAATCAATGTATAGTATATTTATCTATCTTAGTTGTCTTGAACACTAAGAATTTTCTGTCAGATATAATATAGTCAAAATATCAAGAAAAAATTGCAAATGGTGACCAACAGCTCTATATGCTGGAACAGTTCACAGGAAGGAAAAGCAAGTAGTTTCTAGAGTGAAATCTAAATCAAAGGCAGAGCTCTCCTCTACTCTAAGAGTTACTTTTGGCATCAGAAGGGATAACCATGGGGGCACTATAGTAAGCCAGTGATGGAAATTCTCGAAATGGCACTTCCTCTGTGAATGAGAAATCTAGGTCTTTCTTGATCAATTCAAAGGACCACAGGATAATTAGCCTCAGAAGGAAGAAAATGTAAAGAGTATCTGATCCAATCCTCTCATTTTGCTGAAAAGGAAACTGAAGCCCAGAGAAGTAAAGGGACTTATCCAAGGACATAGAAGTAGCAGGCAGCTAAAGGAGAACCTGATCCCATCACTCTTCCAACTGTCCCAGATGATTATAAGAAATCTATTACACTTACAATAAAAAAAATCTATATTTTAACTTTATTATCCCTATATGGTATTCATTCTTTCAAGATAATGCTTGACTGGGATCAAAGTTGCTAGTTAAAGTTTTAAAAAATGTATCTAGTAATGTTAATTCCATGAGATTTTTTTTTTACATTTCTCTAGAGGTTGATAGCTAGATTATAAAATGTCATATTTACATACAAGAAATCTGTTATCCTATTTTTTTGGTAGTTATAATTGAGCCACAGAGGTTAAATGACTTGCCCAAAGTCACAGTCAATCAGTGGTGGACATGAAGAAAGAACTTGTAAACCCTGATACCTAAAGTCCAGTTTGACTCAATGGACCATGCTTCCTTTGAATTACTATTCAGTGAAGGACCTGAACAGCCTAGGAAGACAAGGGAGAAGACAACAATCAACCTACAATGATTTGGTATTAATGCTGTCTTTCTCCATTCCCAAAGCAAAACCACTCAATGCAGGAATTACCAAACAGATTCTAATCTGAAATATAAAATACTTTCAGAAGCATTCCATATGCAGCCATATCTGAGTGGGATGGCTCATCACATCTGTTAACAATAAACATACCTTCGGAAAAGGTACATTCCACATCATTTTCCTTCCCCCTCTTACCTTGTGGGAATTATTTAGTCCTATACTGGCTGCTGCTGGTACCTGTCCCACCACTAGTTGCTGCTCTGCTGGTCTCTGAGAAGAATGGGATAGAGGAGGACGGTTAGGTCTGTGGGTGCGCTGAAGGGTGGTGACAAGGTAGGCAGAAGGAACAGGTTGGCCAACCATATCCAAACTAGTTTCCCTGGTATTTACTTCACTCGACACTGAAGTAGTTGGCATGTAAGCTGTTGGAGCAGGAGTGGTTTTGTCTACAGGGGACCCAGGAAGAGGGTGGACTTTGTCCATAGGCAAAATGAAAGGTGGAGTTATCTTTTCTTCAGGTTCTGAGGAAAGCTGTGATTTATCTACAGATGTATCCAGAGGGGAAAGAAGTTGATCTTGACTGGAACAATGAATATGAGGTTCCTCTTGGTTCCCAAAGGAAACAGTTCGAATATTAGTCTTCCCTGTATTCTCATGAAAAACAAAATGACTATCAGTCTTGTCTGAATCTACAAATGTTGGCATGGGAATTTTGGCCTTTTCTGGTCATATGATCCTGATTTACCTGTGAATCAATTGCGTGGTATGGCTGCTCACGAAATTCAACTGGAATTGCCTCATAGTGGTCCTCAGCCACTGCTACACCCAGTTTAAGCTGGTCATAATTTCCAGAAGGTGTGTTTTGGAAGTGAAGTTGTTCTGATGACATACTAGAAAGGAAACAGGTTTTATCTAAAGGAAAACTAATTAAAAATTGGACTGTTTATCTTCAGGTGTTGCCACTGTAGTGTCTCCATCATTTGGACAACCACCATGAGACCTCCCTGGTCTCTTCAATGACTGAGTTGAAGCTTGCTGTGCAGATTCTGCCAATGCTAAGGCCAACATACGGGCGGCATTTTTTTGGAGGCAGTGGTGGTGGGATAAGAGAGACTGAACTGACAGGAATGAGATCCTGAGGGGAGTCATGGGCAATTGCTCCTAGTAGGAAATTGGGAAGAAAAAAATTAGAGTGAAAAAGTAGTCTCTGTTATCCTGAATAGATAGCAAAATATTACCCCTCTGACCAATTAAAAAAAAAGGTGCTTTCCACATCTCACAATGGCCATCCTTGATCTTCTGTCCCACATGAAAAAGCTGTAGAAAGTACAGCTGGTTCAGAAAGAAAACTAAAACAACTTGTCCAGAGGTTTCAATTTCCTCGGGGGTGTCTACAGAGAAGGCAGGTACTCTCCCCTGATTTGAAAAAGAATAATCAGAAAACAAAGTCCCTTGAAGGTCAAGTCCCTGCAAGTACTGACAAACGTTACTAAAAAGTCTTATACATAAATCAAAAGAGACAAAGTTGTGCAAAAATCATCCAGTTTCCCAATCACAGATCTTTAGTGATATACTGAATTTTTAAAAACCTTATCATGGAAAGGATAAATGACATTAATTTTAGGGTCTATTTTCCTCATCTATAGCAAAAAATACCCTTAGGGTTTTGGACCATACAATCTCTGAAATCTTCAACTTCTAGATCTGTGATTAGAAATTGATTTGTTTTATGTAGAAGCTTAATCATTTAATAGATAGCACCATCTCCATACAGTGAAACTTAATACACATACAGCTTTATAGCAAGTTTTAATCAGATATTGTTAATCAAGTGTAAAATACTTGAGTTGTATAAGTGCAAACCCAAGAACAAAGACAAAAGACTGGCAAAACACTGAACCATGAAACAATTTCATCAGGACAGGCAACAATAGATCAGAGACAAAGACTAATTAGACAAAGGCTAAATGTTTATCAATAGACTGTCTCAAAGGATATGACTGATATTTGAAAGTACAGAAATACTACTGTATTTTGAAAATTAAATATATTATAGATTATCTAGTGCTTTCATTCTAACCATCAACTGCATGAAGAGAAATGAGAGATTCTTCACTTTTAGCTGAGTGAAGGGTTCCTTCTGCCCAGATCCCTAAAGAATCAAAACCAAAACATATATGTATTATTCACAATCTACATATTTGCTGGAACAGGAACACCATTTTTATATACATAATTTTAAGTTAATGAATATCAATATGTCCATCTAGTCCTTTATCACATATTTAATTCAGTACCTTGTCTAATCCTGTCTTACAATGTTTTTACACTTATACACTTTATCTATATGAAATCTTAAGGAGAGGGTTGAGGAAGGGAGTGTTGAATGACAGATGATGAATACAATGAAGAATACAGTGCTGCTGTGTTAGACCCAAGGTCATGATTTGCTGACATCAATATAAGGAAGGGAACTCATCTTGTAACATTTGAATTGGTTGATAAAAAAAAATCCTCTGGGAGATGCCATGTCTCCTTGTAATCAGGCCAGTCTTGGCTCTGAAGAGTACTGAGCTTGAGTTTAAAAAAATTTTTTTTCACGTGAGCTCAAATGGAGGATACCTTTCAGAGCCATTGCTTTGATCTCTGAAGTCTCACTCTCATTATGCTGAAATTTCTGTTTAGAAACAGATGATGAATTTCCTAAATTGAAAAAAGGAATGCCAACTGCCCACAGGAGATTTCTTTATTTTGTTTGGGGGTCTTTTCCTAAGACAATGAAGAGAAGAAATCAATGCTAAGATACTCAAAGACGAGTTATTATGAGAAAATGAGAAACATGGGAAGAGCCAAGAAATTTGGAAAATGTTAAACTGAAATAGTTTTAAATATTCATTAGTCTACTTTGAAGTTAACATTCACCAAGCAAATCAGATATCTGAACAGTAATGAAGAACTCCAGGACAACACTAAAACTTTATAAAATTTAAAAATTATAAAATAAAAAATTTAAATCGACAAGGACTAATTTACCTGGCAGATCTATGGAAAGAGGAGCAGTGATTAAGGAAAAGATGGAGAACATCACCAAAAACAAACTAAATGATTTCGATTACATTAAATTGAAAGCTTTTGCACAGATAAAATCATTGTAACCAAGATCAAAAGAAATGTAGTAAATTGGGGAACACAATCTTTACAACTAATGATTCTGACAAAGGACTCATTTCTAAAATATACAGGGAACTGAGTCATATTTTTAAAACAAAAAGCCATTCCCCAATTGACAAATGGTTATGCAAAGGATATGCAAAGGCAATTTACAGATGAGGAGATCAAAGTAATCCATAGCTATATAAAAATTGCTCTAAATCATTAATTATTAGAGAAATGCAAATTAAAGCTTCACTGAGGTACCACCTTACACCTCTCAAACTGGCCAACATGACCAGAAAGGATAATGATAATTGTTGGAAGGGATGTGGGAAATCTGGGACACTATTACACTGTTGGTGGAGCTGTGAACTCATCCAACCATTCTGGAGAGAAATTTGGAACTACACCCAAAGGGCAACAAAAATGAGCATACCCTTTGACCCAGGAATACCACTACTGGGTCTATACCCTGAAGAGATGAGGAAAAAGGGCAAAAACATCACTTGTACAAAAATGTTCATGGCAGCCCTGTCTGTGGTGGCAAAGAATTGGAAATCAAGTAAATGTCCTTCAACTGGGGAATGGCTTAGCAAACTGTGGTATATGTATGTCATGGAACACTACTGTTCTATTAGAAACCAGGAGGGATGGGAATTCAGGGAAGTCTGGAGGGACTTACGTTGAACTGATGCTGAGTGAGATGAACAGAACTAGAAAAACACTATACATCCTAACAGCAACATGGGGGTGATGTTTAACCTTGATAGACTTGCTCATTCCATCAGTGCAACAATCAGGGACAATTTTGGGTTGTCTGCAATGGAGAATACCATCTGTATCCAGATAAAGAGCCATGGAGTTTGAACAAAAGTTCAAGGACTATTCCCTTTAATTTAGAAGAGAAAACCAGATATCTTATTGTCTGATCTTGTTATCTCTAAGACTTTTTGTTTCTTCATAAACGAGATGATTTCTCTGTCATCACACTCAATTTGGATCAATGTACAACATGGAAACAAAGTAAAGACTGACAGATTGCTTTCTGTGGCGGAGGTGGGGGAAAGGAAGAAAGATTGGGGGAAAAAATTGTAAAACTCAAACAAAATTTTAAAAAATAGATTGAGATGGGATCTTAGCATTATAAGTTCAATTCACTCATTTTATAGATGAGGAAATTGGTTGAGAGAAGTAAAGAGACTTCGTCATGATCTATTTCCTTCTCAATGTTGAAATCTGACAAAATCTAAAAAACGGAATAGTAAATTACATGGGTAAGAGAAAAATTTTAAGTTCCTAACACTATGATTTTTTTAAACAAACCACTAAGGTTTTTATGTGAGGGAAACTTCAGTGTATACAGGAAGAGAGATAAATATATATACATAGGACAAGACAAACAACAAGTGGTAAAGAACAATGTGGTTATCAAACAAAATTACCAATCAAAGGTACTTATGTATACATACAACTACATGCATATACACTTAAACATATATGTATATATATGTATGTATAATAAAATAGACATATGCAGCTGAAAAATCAAAAGTGATGAGTTAACCAAACCTTTAATGTCTTTTTTTTTTCTTATGGGTGAGGCAATGGGATTAAGTGATTTGCCCAAGATCTCACAGCTAGTAAATATCAAGTGTCTGAGGCTGGATTTGAACTCAGGTCCTCCTGACAGGTCTAGTGCTCTACCCACTGCATCACACCTAGTTGCCCTTGAAATGGCTTCTAAAATGGAAGGGTATTCAAAGAATGACATTCTATTTTTCCTAAAGATAAAAAAATAAAGAACCTCAATCCAGGCTGAAGATCACTAGTTTTCTTGGATGCCATACCACACTGAGGATTCATTATGAGTTGCTGGACCCTTCCTTGATTACAGGATTAAAAGCTGAACCTAAATAAAATCAGTTACTTCACCTTTCAAGAGGGAACTCAATTATAGTGTGGAATTTTCCTTGAAGTGCAGCAGGCCCTTCTCCCCCTTCCATATATTTGTTGTTGGACACAGTTGGAGAGCTAACCTGAGCTTGTGTTCTTGCCTGGGCTTCCTCCAAAGTCATTAGTTTGGTGGATGAAGAGGATACTGTCAAGGACTTGGGCCTTGAAAGAGAACCTGCAAGTTGAAAGGGAAAATGAGACTTGTTAAAATAGAAAAGGAGGATGTGTCCTGCTTTAAAAAATGTTCAGAATACCAACTCCAGTCAACAAACATTTAAGCCCCAACAGTAGACTGAATTGTGTTAGGTCCTGGATGATCCCAAGCAGAAAACACCTAAGGCCTTGGTCTCAAGGAGAGTATACTCTGGTTGAAGAGTAGAATGACTCATATACACAAATAATTAAAATTCTTGTTTGAAAAAACAATTAGTGCTAATCAAGGGAAAGATAATCATTTCTAGTTGAAAGGGGGGAAAGGGGAAGGTGTGAATGAATAAAAGTAAAAGCATTTATTTTACTATATGTAGAACACTAAGCACTGGAGTAAGACCACACTGAGGTAGTTATCAGAAGAGCTTCTTAAAAGAGACTAAGGAAATCTATTTGGAGGGACTTGGGGGTGGAGTCAAAATGGCAGCAAAAAGATAGGAAGCTCCAGGAGCTTTTCCTTAAACAATTTTGAATGAAGACTCTAAACAGATCCTAAAGCAACAGAACCCACCAAAAAACCCCAGTGAAACAAACAGCTTTTCAGCCAGATATCTTGGAGGAATTTCAGGAAAAGGTTTATTTCATGGGTCAAAGGGAAGTGAGTGTAGCTCAATGGATGTGGGAGAACTGGGAAGGCAGCAAGAGGCTTTTAGCCAGAGCACTACTAAGGTCTTGGCACAGTTCCTCCCACAATAAAGGTCCCAACTCCAGCTCAGAGAGCAAAGTTTCAAGTCCTGGGAAACTGATCCTTTATTGGGCTGCCCTCCTGGGGATCTCAGAAAAGGAAAGAAGTGACAAAGTGCCTACATCTGAAGCCTCTAAAGGGCTAATGAATTGGTCTAGATTGCAGAAAGATCTCATGAAAGAGGAGCTCAAAAAGCATTTTAAAAATCAAAAAAGAGGGGCAACTAGGTGGCATAGTGGATAAAGCCCAGGCCTTGGAGTCAGGAGTACCTGGCTTCAAATCCGGTCTCGGACACTTAAAAATTACCTAGCTGTGTGGCCTTGGGAAAGCCACTTAACCCCGTTTGCCTTACAAAAAAAGCCTAAAAAATCAAAAAAGAAAGGAAGAAAAAAATGGAGAAAAGAAATGAGTCATGCAAAAAAAATTATGAAAAATTAACTAAAGAAAACAATAATTTTACAAATAAAATTGACCAGCTAGAAAATAAAGTCCACCAACCAGAAAAGGACACAAAAAAGCTAACTGAAGAAAATAAAATCTTAAAAACTAAAATTGGACAAATTAAAATGAGTAACTCTGAGAGACAATAAGATTCCATCAAACAAAACCAAAAGGCTGAAAATAAAAGAATATGTAAAATACCTCTTAGGAAAAATGACTGACCAGGAAAATAGAACTAGGAGGGATCATTTACAAATTATTGGAGTACCCGAAAGTATCAGAAAAAAAGAGCTTGGGCAATAACAAGCAGAAAATTATCATGGAAAACTGCCCCAATATCCTAGAATAGGAAGATAAAAATAGAACTGGAAAGAAACCACTGATCACCCTCCCCCTGAAAGAGATTCCAAAATAAAAACCCCAAAGGAATATTTAGCCAAATTTCAGAATTCTCAGTTAAAGGAGAAAATACTGCAAGGAGTCAAAAAAGAAGGAATTTAGACACCAGGGTATCACAGTCAAGATTGCACGGAATTTATCAGTTTTAACATTAAAGGACTGGAGGGCCTGGAATATGATATTCCATACAGCAAAGGAGCACAGATTCAATCAAGAATCCTGTAAAATTCAGCATATTCTTTCAGGAGAAAGATGAACTTTAAAAAAATAGAGAACTTAATAACTCATCTGATAAACAGACCAAAACTGAACAGGAAATTTGATCTTCAAATATAACACTTAAGAGAGGTGAGAAAAGTTAAACACAAGGGGACAAAATGTTAGATAACTCCTGAGAACCATATTTCTCTTAGAACAATTGAAAGGAACATATTTAGACAGGGTATGAGTATAAATTGACTGTGATGTGATTAGCTTTGAGAATTGTATTCCTATTGGGTCAGTGGAAGAGAAGGTACCTGGAAAGGAAGTGTAGGTATAATAACTGACAGGGAAGTGATCAAACTCTTAGCTCTAGTGTGTTGCATTTATATTGGGACAATTAGAGGGAATGCTCTAGAAAACAGGGTATGAGTTTAAACTGTGATGTAAAGGATGCCTTTGGCTCTTGAGAATTGGACTTCTATCAGGACAGTTGAAAGGAATATATTTTGCCCGAGGGTACTGATACAAAAAAGATGTAAAAAAGAGGATTATAAGAGAGAGAGAAGACATTAGAGAACAAATAATAATACATGATGAGGTACAAAGGACTTATTATAGAAAAGGGAAAGAAGCCCTGAGTAAATCTTATTTCTCAACAGATTTGGCTCAAAGACAGTATAACATTCTCAAATAGATTTGGAAATTTATCTTATCCTACAGGGAAGTGGGCACAAGGCAAAAGAAAGGAGAAGGTAAGACTGATAAATGGGAAGGATTAAGTAAAAATAAGATAAAGTAAAAAGGGAAGTAAAGGTTAAGTAAGAAAGTGGAGGATTAAGTAAAGGTTGAGTAAAAAAGGGAAGTAAAAAAGGTTAAGTAAAAAAGGGAAGCATTAAATAAAAATAAAGATAAAGTAAAAGTTAAAAAAGTAAAAGGGGAAAGGAAGAAGAAAAAGGAAAAGAATAGGTAGAAGAGAGGACAGATTGAGAGATGTACCAATTAGAAGCAAAACCTTAGTGAGGAGGGGTAAGGGGAAAAAAGAGAGAAAAAAGTATGAAGAGAGAAGATTGGAAGGCAGGAAATACAGAATTAGTAATCTTAACTGTGAATGTGAATGGAATGAACTCTCACATAAAAAAGCAGCAGATAGCAGAGTAAATTAAAAACAAGAATCCTATAATGTATTGTTTATATGAAACATAGTTGAAGCAGAGAGATACACATAGGGTAAAGGTAAAAGACTGGAGCAAAATATATTATGCTTCAGCACAAGTTAAAAAAAAATAGGGGCAGCAATCCTGATTTCACTCAAAGCAAAAATAGATCTAATTAAAAGGGATGAGGAAGACACCATAAAGCTAAGGCTAGCTAATAGAAATATTTGTGAAATTTTGAGAAACACTACCATCATTTAAGTGGGAAATGGCTAAACAGGTTACAGTATATGAATAGTATAGAGTCCTATTGTTCTATAAGAAATCATGAGCATGGGGCGGCTAGGTGGCGTAGTGGATAAAGTACTGGCCTTGGAGTCAGAAGTACCTGGGTTCAAACC
Source organism: Macrotis lagotis (assembly GCF_037893015.1). Taxonomy (NCBI): domain Eukaryota; kingdom Metazoa; phylum Chordata; class Mammalia; order Peramelemorphia; family Peramelidae; genus Macrotis; species Macrotis lagotis. Next base: position 278,986,681 of record NC_133661.1, on the reverse strand, counting down.
TGGTCTCAGACACTTAATAATTACCTAGCTGTGTGGCCTTGGGCAAGCCACTTAACCCCATTTGCCTTGCAAAAACCTAAAAAAAAAGAAACCATGAGCACAAAGATTTACTTGAACTGATAATGAGTGAAGTGAACTGAACCAGGAGAACACTGTACATATTAACAGCAGCATTGTGAGATGATCAGCTATGAGGGAAGCAATTTCTCTCAGTAGTTTAGTGATCAAAGACAATCCTGAGAGACCTGTTAAGGAAAATGACATCCACATCCAGAGAACAAGCTATGGATTCTGAATGCAGAGCAAAGCATACTAGATTCACTTTCTAAAACTTCTTTTGTTTTTTCTTTCCTTTGGTTTCCCCCTTTTGTTCTATTTCTTCTTTCACAACATGACTAATAGGGAAATATGTTAAAACTACTGTACATGTACAACCAATATCAAATTGTTTGCTGTCACAGGGAGGAGGGAGGGAAGATAGGTTGGTAAAAAAATGTGGAATTCAAAAACTTGCAAAAGAATCATCGTTGAAAACTATCTTTTGCATGTAATTGGAAAAAATAAATTAAAAAGAGAAAACAAAGACTATAATAAACAGAAATGAGACTGAGTTTGAATAGTCTGTTACAAGACTAGAGGATGCTGTGTTCAAAATTACTGATATGGGACGCAGAAAAACAAGATATAGGCACAGCAATTAGTTCAATTGAACTATGTGAAAATACTGTGAAGTAAGACTGAAAATGTGAAAGGATGAGGCAAGAAAAACAGCTAGGATACTCCATAGGAATGTCCATTGAGACTAATGAGAGTCTCAGTAATCAATGGGATAATGGGAGTGGAAAGAGGGCTAAAGATGAAAGATTTTTTCAGGGAAGATGAGATAAAATCAACTTCTGGTAGCTTTGGAAACATGTAAATATCACTGCAAAAACTATTTTTTGATATAATTGTATAAAAAAGCTACATTACTAAAAAAAGGGTACATAAATGCTGCCAAGTTATCCTTTCATGTGGTGTTTTCTTTATTCATAGTAAATGGCCTTGGTGTAATGATTCTTCTGTAAAAGATTTAGAAAATTGTCTAACATCACCTCTTTTTCTTCACATAGCAAGGAAAATTGATTTCCCCTTTTTATGCTTTTAGGAGAAGTCACTTTTATAGAGAAAAGTGTGAATCAATACAAGCTTAGTCATACCTGCCCCATGCTGAATGACTGCACTAATTTTGCAACTGAAGAGAACATTCACATGATTAAGAATAAATTCCACCACCATTGACTGAATTCTCACTTCCACGAAGGCAGTCCCACTGAAGCAAGCAGATTCTATCTATTTTGATCTGTGGAAAAAAAAGTTGCTTTTAGAAACTCACTAAGGTAAGCAGACACTGGTATATGAATCATCAAATTATTTAATTCTAAAATTGAAGGATATATATATATATATATGTGATTCTGAGACATGACATCTACATCTCATTAAACAAATAAAGCAACTGAAACAGAGAGGGGAAGTGCCGTGACTTGACTTGCCCACTGTCACAATGCTGTAACCTATTCTGAATCCTCTAAATCAAACTTATAGTATCTATGCCTATAAAGTGTTAAGTGGGTTTTGTGCTAAGACCTGGAATGGAATGCAGTAGTAAGTTATAATTCTCTATGTGTTTCAATAACAAAATATTTGATGAAATTTGTATGATAAAGATAGTACTAAAATGATCTTATATTTCTGACAAGTTTATTGAAGGCAAGAAGTACAAATTACCTTAGAAGATTTGGAGCTCAAACAATTTCAAGGTTCTTGGCATGTATATTTGTGATGGAACAATAATCAGCTAGAAAGGACAAGTGTTTCAGTAAGAACTCCAATGTTCTGGAAAATGAAATAAACACACCAACATCTGTTAGCAGACTGAAAATATCCATCAATTAGCATTCCATTCAACAAGCAGCAGAATCCCATTAATTGAAATGTATTTCTTCAATTGTAAAGAAGGAAGTAAAGAACATACAAAAATGGGGCAGCTAGGTGGCGTACTAGATAAAGCACTGGCCTTGGAGTCAGGAGTACCTGGGTTCAAATCTGGTCTCAGACACTTAATAATTACTTAGCTGTGTGGCCTTGGGCAAGCCACTTAACCCCATTTGCCTTGCCAAAAACCTAAAAAAAAAGAACATAAAAAATGAAAACTTTGCAATCAAATTAATTATAAGTCTTAAATAACTGGAAGAAAGGAGTTATAGATACTGAATATAATTACTGCAACTACTAAAAACTACAGTCAACAATAAAAGAACTTGGAAAATTTGATCAAAATATGCTCAACATTTAGATAACCAGCCATGGTGATCTTTGACTATATATGTACCTGATTTAATTACAACCAGTCACAAAATACCCGGGAAAAACAGTAGCAGTTAGGTGTCCCTGTGGTTGCCTCAGTGAGATTTTCCTCACCTTCCTCTCTGGTCAGCAATTACCTAGGACTATGCTTTTATCATTGTTTAGTCTTTTTTTCTATCAACTCTTCATGACCTCATTTGGGTATTTTCGGTTGTTTTGGTCTGTTTTTTGCAATGATACTAGAGTCATTTGCCATTTCCTTCTCCAGCTCATTTTAAAGATGAAGAAATTAAGGCAAACAGAGGTAAGTGACTTGCCCAGGGATGCACAGCTAGTCTCTGAGGCTGGATTTGAACTCAGGAAAAGTAGTCCTTCTGACTCCAAACCTTGACACACACTCTCTCTCTCCATCATCACCTAACTGCTCCCTTCTGCCTTTTTTCTGCCCTCACTTTGGCCCTTGGGGTCCAACGTGGCAGATATGGCAGTGACAAAGGGAAAAAGGAAGGGTTAAACTTTTTCCTAAATCTCTAAGCTCATTTTTTCCCTCTTCACTAGTTTCTGCCCAGTGTGTGGCAATAAATGAATGCTTTCCCCCTCTTCCCATGCTTCAGCTCCTATCCTGTCATCTTGGTCAGAGTCCCTAGTCTTGATCCTTTCTCTTTTCTTCAGGTCCACATGTTATTTTTTGTGCCTTAAGCTTCACCTCAGATTCCTCATCTCTCATGACTCCTTTTGGAGATGATATTCCTGGGCTAAGAAAGTGTTTCAGTTTTCTAAAGGTTGAGAAGTACTTTTTCAAATTGCAGGGGAAGTTGGAGAAGTAAGGAGAAGAGGACAATATTCTGGTTTCCTCAGGTGGAAAAAGGAATACATTCTCTCATATAAGGCAGTCAGATTCTTTGATATTAGGATTCCCACAATTTACATAATACATGAAGGAGAGTGGGCTAGCATGCTGGACTTAGGGTTAGCAAGAACTGGGTTCAAATTCCAAATAAGATGGGGAGGCTAGGTGGTGCAGTGGATAGAGCACTGGACCTGGAGTCAGGAGTACCTGAGTTCAAATTTGACCTCAAACACTTAGTAATTACCTAGCTGTGTGGCCTTGGGCAAGCCACTTTAACCCCACTCTCTTGCAAAAACTAAAAAAAAATCCAAATAAGACAGTTGTGTTGGCCATTTCATCAAGCAGCAGTAATTGAGCTCTTGGTTTTTAGAGGGATCTAAATTATAGACTTTTTCTCATGTTAAAGGTAGCAAGATGGGGGCACAGAAGTAGTAGAGTTATTATTCTGAAATTGAGAGGTGACAGGAAGTACTGTTCCCTGTATCTCAATCTTCAAAGGAGTCAGTGTAGATTTCACAAGAATCTGCAAACTGAACTAATAAAAATGATAATTTTGTCCCTCTTGATCAATAACAGTAATAATTCTATATGCTTTTCATATTCTATATTATCTGATTTTTCACAAAAGTCAGTTAAGTTGGTACTATTATTCATGTTTTTCAAATAAAAAACCCATGGTTAAGGGTATTTAAATCAAGATCTTAAACCAACTTAAATTTTGCTGAGTAAGTAAAGGCTCTTAGTTAGAGGATTAGATGGACTGCAGGATAAGAGACCCAAACAATCAATGAATCTAACCCCTCTCATTTTCATTTTGAGGTAACTGAGGGCCAGAGTTCACATGAGGTAACTTGTTAAAGGTAAAATAGGTGATATAAAGAAAGCTGGCATCTGAGCTCAGGTCTTTCCTGAATTCAAATCCTGAATCCTTTCTATTGAGCTATCCTGCCTCCATAGGATTGGGAGACTTAATTCTGCAGAACAAAGGGATTTTTTTTTCTGTGACAAAACCACTATCTTGCAAGACTCCATAAATTCACTGGGTGTGGTGGTATATGCCTAATCTGAGTTACCAGGAGGCAGAAACTATCTGATCTCTAGTGCTCAGGAATTCTGAGCTATAGTGGTCTATATCAACTGGGTGTTTGAACTAAGTTTTGTATCAGGATGGTGATCCCTCGGGAATGAGGAGGTCACCAAGTTCCCTAAGGAGGGATGAATTGGACTAGGATGGGTTCAAATTATTTTCTTTGGATAATTGAAAGAGTGGTTGTAGTAGAGAATTAAAAACCTTAGGAGTAGGAACAGACCAGTTTGACTTGAATAAAGACTGCATGAAGAAGTGACAGAGATAGGGACTAAACCTGTAATTCCATTGGTATTAAGAACTTCTGGGAAGAAAACTCCCTTTTATGAATGCAGGTTAACACCATTTTTTCCATATACTTAATGTTGGTTTCTGATAAAACAGTACATCAATAACTGTGCTTATTTACCTTCTCAAAGTATCCTTGCAGACCAAATCAGAAAATATATATGTTAAAAGACTTTGAACAACTACAGAATAGTATACAAACACAAGACCTTAGTACTGTATATGAATCTGATAACTTCAAATTCTTACCTATCTATATCAAGAAGCATTTATTCTGTTCTGCACACTGAGTAAGAAGCCTCTCTGCTTTGAGGAGTTTATATTCTGAGCAAGATAACAAGCACAAAAATAGGTACAGAGTTAAGGAATTATTTGTTGAGTAAGATGCTATCTTACTGCTTCTATATGTTGTAAGGCTCTCTTTCTACTCCCAAGCAAGAAGGAAGTTGGGGCTGCTACGTGGCACAATGGATAGAGAGCACCGGCCCTGGAGTCAGGAGTACCTGAGTTCAAATCCGACCTCAGACACTTAATAATTACCTAGCTGTGTAGCCTTGGGCAAGCTACTTAAGCCCATTTGCCTTTAAAAAAAAACTAAAAAAAAAGAAAAAAGGAAGTTTAATACAGCTGAGTTTAAAATGTAATCACAGGGAGCAGGCTTATATGTAAGACTGTGGGAAACTAAGGCTATATATCCTCCAGGAATTGTCTGTTGCAAGTGTCCACCAATTTCCTTTCTGATGTCATCTTTCCTAGAGAGAAAGCTAAATGAGTAGCATTAGTTGAAGGTCAGAAAGTGTGGAAGCTTTGTGTCTATCAGAGGTAGGGTCATTGGGTTAATACACACACAAACACACAGACACACACACACACACACGACTTTCTTGCCTCTCTGTTTTATCATTTGTCTCAGGGATGGTGTGATGTGTTGTTAAATAGAGCCTCTTTTCTGCTGAGAAACTTAGTGTTGATTCTTTCTAAACATATATAAATAAAGAGCCAAATCTTTCAACTACTTCTTCCTTTTGTGTGGTCTGTTTCTTGTGTCAGAGAATGCAGAAAACTTGGTGGCAGGAACAATCAGGAGAAATTGGAGGGAATCAGACTAAACACTGCCACATTTTAATTATTTAACATAAAAAGTCACTTAAACACTCTCTGTAAAATGAGGGGACAGTCTTGATGACCCACAAAGTCTTTCCAGTTCTAAATCTGTTCCCATGAAGCTGCTTCAGAAGGAAAGATTATCAGCATCTCAGAAGACTGGGAAAAGCCAACTAAAAAAGGTGGACTTCAATATGGATTTGTGAAGGAAACAGTAGTTGGAAAAAGAACATTCAAGGAATAGGACTTAAACTTCTAAAAAGGGCATGTAGATGAGAATATATGTATGAGGGATAGCAAGCTGCTGTTGGACCATTAAACCCATGGCAAGAAGAACTGTCTAAAAAGACTAGAACACAGATTATACAGAGGAGTTTGTTTAACCCTAGAAGGAAGGAAATAAACATTTATATAGTCTCCCATAATGCTAGATATTGTGTTATGAATAGATCCTAGAGGTAATGAGAATCACTGGAATTTAATGAATAAGTAATGCAATGAACAGAAGTATGTACTGGGAAAATACTATGGCAACTATGTGGAAGAGAGAGTAAAGAAAGACCCAAGACATGAAGATTAATTAAAAGACTATCAGTGAGACCCTGATGGAAACTATGTAGAGGTGGACAAAAAGAGACCTGTGTGACATATTACATGGCAAAAGAAACTAAAAGATTTGGCAACTGATTTGATATATGAGTGAGTGAGAGTGAAGAACTGAAGATGATAGTGATGTGAACCTGGTTGACTGGAAGGATGATGGGTGCCCTCGATAGTAATAATGAAGTCTGGACAGTGAGGTGCCACAGTGAATAGACCACTAGCCTTAGAGTCAGAGCAGGAGTTCAAATTCAGTCTCAGATACTTGCCACTTACTAGCTGTGTGACCGTGGGCAAGTCATTTAATTCTGCTTGCCTCACACCCAGGGCCATCTTCAGTTGTCCTGATCCATATCTGGCCACTGGCCCCAGATGACTATGGAGGAAAATATGAAGCTGATGACCTAGCACAGTACCTTCTCACTCAAACCAATTCCTGGCATCACTTCCCTGTGTCATAGTCTTCAAAAATGAAGCATAAGCATTATTAATGAAGGCTAGAAGGAAAAGAAATAATTTTATTTTGGAGGTAAGCAGTTGGTGATATTCGACTGGAAGCTGGAGAAAAAAAGATTGATTATAGAGTTCTGGGAATCAGTTATATAGAGATGGAAATTAAATCCATAAGAGCTAATAAGGTCACTAAGAGAGTACAGAGAAAATAGAGGAGGGGTCACTCACAGTCAATGGACATGATATGGTTGAAGATTCAGTAAAGAAGACTAAGAAAGAATGGTCAGATATGGGGGAAGAGGATGATGTCAGAAGGATGTGAGATAAGAAAATGGGAGAAGAAGTTCCTGATGAATAACCCTGACTTTTTTGCTGAAATATGAGATACAGCACCTGAGAGAATAAGGAGAGACATAGGAGATTTGAGGACAAAAGAGAAAGTCTAGAACAACTGCTGGAGTAAATGGAAGAGTAAATCACTTTATATCCAAGGAAGTAAATTGAATAATTACATAAATATTATCTAGAAAATGAACAATATTTATGTAAATTTAAAATGATAAAACATTTAAAAGGAGACATTTCAAAAAAATCAAATGCTGAGGTCAAACAACAAAAAAAAATCAATTTAATAATAAAAAAGCTTATTTATAATCAAGTCCAGAAAAAATTACTTTTGGACAATTTTTTTAAAAGTGAGCTAGTCAAAAAAGTTAATTTTAGATATCACTAGGCCTATTATTTGGTATTTTAAACTATTACTTGGTATTTTAAACACAAGGCAAGACCTGTAATGTGGAGGGGGGAGTTGTTGGATGAAATCATGAATTTTTATTAGCCGTTCTTCATCTGTTGCTGCGGAAACTGCATCCTGTAACACAAAGACAGAGAGATAAATACATCACTGAATTTTGCTGAAAGGAATTATTAATTGAAGCTCTTCAGACCCAGTTCAATTTTCAGATTGGGTTTCTTTACCCTCATAATAATGAATTGGAAACATACAACATGTTAATAAAAAGATTTATACTTATATGATCACTGAAACTGATAAAAATACAATAATAAAAGCTAGATGAAAAATTCTGTGGGACATTAGGTTAGATATCCAAAAACAGAGACTAAAAAAACAAAAAACAAAAAACAAAACCTGCTGAAACAGCAAGGATTGTGAATGGCAATGAACATTTAGTGGAAAAATAAGGAAAACCTTCAGCTAAGCCTCAAGTTTGGCTCTAAAATCATTACTTGCATTTGGCCAAACCAATTAGTTTGTCTTCTGTCTTTCAAACAACCTATAATAAAGTTTCCAACTTAAAAAGACTTACTTCCAAATCAGCAAGGACTTACTGAGAATTTCTCATACAGCTGGTAAGTGAGAAGAGTTTGGGAGTTCTCGAAAATACAGCTTACAAAGGGAACCAACAGAATGTATATCTTGAACATAAGGTTCTTTCATCAGGTCGGGAATATGTTCACATGAAACAAACCTCTTAAAAGAAATCTGACTCAAAAAAACCCAGAAAGAAAAGCCAAGAGAAAGAACATCTACTTCCGTATTTGTCTCCAGCAGGAGCTGTGGCTGAATTTGGGTGGGTGAATCTGGGCCCAGAGGGAGGATCAGCCCCGATCAACCAGACTAGCAGCTGAATTGGAACTGGGACTCTGAAGGCCAGAGAGCCGGACCTGCTGGATCAGAGGTGGGGCTGGACCTAGGGGGTATGAGTCTGTGGGGGAGTAGAGGCGCTGGTGCTAGAGCTGTCCCCCTGGAGATCCCGAACAGGGCTGGGGGGAGAATTCTGGAGCAGGGGGGCGGCAGACACCATCCCTGGGTTCCTCTGGTCTGAGTCCCATTACAACTCAGACTTCTCCCCCTAACAAACAAATGCAAACAAAAGAGAAATCCTGAAACTGAAAGAGTTTAATAAAAACTGAAAAAAAATAAAATAATAAGTAAGAATAAGCTCTGTTTGAAAAAGCAATAAATTTGGGCAGCTAGGTGGCACAGTGGATAAAGCATCAGCCCTGGAGTCAGGAGTACCTGGGTTCAAATCCAGTCTCAGACACTCAATAATTACCTAGCTTTGTGGCCTTGGGCAAGCCACTTAACCCCATTTGCCTTGCAAAAAAAGCCCTTAAAAAAGCAGTAATTTATATAAGCCATTACTAAACTGATTTAAACAGAAAATTACTAGGAACAAAAATGAAAAGTGTAAATTCAAAACCAATGATGATGAAGCAAATTATTGGCCAAATTATAAGTCATTAAAACTGAAAATCTAAATGCAATGATTATTTATAAAAATATGAAATGTCCAGATTAATAGAATGAGAATAGAGGATTAAAAAATACTGAATCTTAGAAAAAGAAATTGTACTAGTCATAAAAGAACTCACAAAGCAGGAACAGCAAATAAAAGCCAGGACTAGATGGTATTTACAATCAAATTCTACCAAATATTTAAAGAACAATTTGAATATTATAAAAGCTGTTAAAAAAATAAGGAAAAGAAAGTATCCTACTAAATTCCTTCCACTATACATATATAAACTCGATACCTAAACAAGAAAGAGTTCAAAAAGGGGAAAACATCAAAGTAAAAACCATAGGTCAAATCATAGGTCACCATCCCCAACAAATCTTAATGTAAAAATGTTAAATAAAATATTAGCAAATAGAATACAGTAACATGTCATAAAGATTATGTACTATAATCAGTCTAGATTCATGGCAAGATTGTATAGTTATATCAACAGAAGTAAAACTATGAGCATAATTGACCATACTATTAACAAGCAACAAAATCTATATGATTGCTTTACTAGATGCAGAAAAAGTTTGATAAGTTATAATGCATATTACCATTTAAAACACTAGAAAGATAAGAATAAATAAATTTCTTTAATTTAAACATTATGCATGGGTTTTGCTTTTCTTTCTCAATAGGAATCAAGGGAATATGGGGTGAGGGGTGAGGGTGCAAGAAGATGGGAGAGAACAAAGTCAGCCCTCCAAGAAAATGAAATTTAATTTAAAAAATGAAGTTCTTTGCAAAACTGTCTGACATTTTAAAAGAACAGAGTCTCTTTCATATAATCACAAAACATGCATAGCTATGTCAAAGGGTATCTGAATAAAAAGAAAAAATTTATTCCTTTCAAGTGATAATAAGGATGAAGTAAATTCATTTTATAACACAATTTTTCACCATAAACTACTACTTCTAGTAGGTATCTTAAAAAATGGACAGAAAAATAAAACAATGCAAAGTCCTCAAATTCACACTCTGATCCAGTAAATAAAATAAATCCATCCACAAGAAAGTTAAAACTATAGATATTAAATTTATAAAATATTTTCCAGTTCAAAAAACACTACCATACAAATGAAACAGAAATAAAGGTCTTATTGTTAATCACTTGGGAACCCTTCAGAAGAAATTATGATTTTTCTTTGAAAAATCCATAATTTTTCTAAATATAAGTGGATAAGAAATCCCTATATGATATAATTGGTTTTACAATTGAATAAGAACAGTAGTGAAGCTGGTTTATGCTAGTACATTGAAATGAAATGTTTGAACCTGAGTATCTCCTTCTGCATTAGTTAAGGATGAATAAAGAATATTCTAGTTATCAAAATGATAGTTATTTCAATATCATTTTAAATATATATTTAAAACTAGAACTTATAATGCAATTGTTATAAAGACAAATTATTAATCTCAATATTTCAAAACAAATTGTAACATTTGTTATAAAATGCATCTCAAGTAGAGAAACTATACTGAAAAATAAGATTACATATTACCATATCATTATTTTATGAAAATAAAATAATAAAAGATCTTATCAATTCTATATTTTGGTCCAAATGTCTATTGAACATGATAAAATGGACTCTTGTTAAGGGACTTTTGCAAGCATGACAGTTCCTAAATAATAAAAGGTCCTGAATGTTTCCCAGTGTTTGAATACACGAAAGGTAAACTTCATATTTAATATCTAGGAGAGTCTCAAGAACAAACACAAAAAGTTTACATGATAGTATTAATCTTACTGAAATCCTTGAGAACATTTTATAGATGAGAAAAGATAAAAACTAGTTTGTCAGGGTAAATCAGAAGCAGAAAGGAGATTAAGACTTTATTCTTACTTTGTTCCCAAATAATACTTAAAACCTATTGGCCATCTTAATCTAAATTCCAATTTTTAATCTAAGTTTCAGGACTTCAGTAACCCCCCCCCAAAATAATCTACATTTGATAAGATGCTAAAAAGGTAAAAGATAATTACTACTACAACATACAAACAGAAGGTTTCACAGTAAAAGTTAAGTTTCATTAAGAGAGATCATGGAGAACAAGCTTTTCCTGGGCTCAGCTGGGAATTTCTATGAAAAAATGCAGAAGCTAGGTTTGCACTAAGCAATTTCAAATTTTCATGCAATTAGAGAAAGAAAACAAAAACAAAGAAGGTAAAGGAAAGAAAATGAAATTCAAAGTTAATTTTCAGAACCTAATGAAAATGGTCATCGCTAGTTAGTATAACCCTATAAAGTATCAATATATTGATTACTTTAAGGAAGAACAATGGGAAAAAGTGAGTTATATTCCTATATGGTTGATTTTCATCAATAAATATTCTGATTGCCATTTGCTGTGTACTGATATATCTTTTTTGTGTGCATTCAATGGGTTTCTGTCTTGTATTTAAGGAAATACAGAAGTTAATTCTTGATATGAATTGAGAATAGGAATTGTAATAGAAATATTAATGAATAATCCAAAAATAATTTCTCTTATATTTTTTCCTGCTACTCTACAAGATTTATAATCCTAATTTATTGTCTTAAAGACATGCTTGAGGTCCAGAGAAGTTACTGACCTTGTTAATGGTCAGTATCAAATATTATAACTTTACTCAAATCATCCTAACTACCAATCTAGAGCTACATGTACTATGCCAAGCTGTATCTTTATTTTTGATAACCATGTACTATATATACACATACTTTGGTGGTACATGAATAGAGTAGAGACTACATAACTTTAACAGATCCTAGAATTGAAAGGAAGCTTTTTGGAGTAATCTATTCCTTTTCCCATTTCATCCCCACTCATATAAGCCCACAATGTTCCAATGAGACTGGAGATCCTCCAAGCAGCCTTTTGCTCTGAGAGTTATATATATATAAATATATTTCACTCTGGGATTATAATGAAGTTGTGCTAAAGCTGGTTTAATTTCCAAGGTTGACCACAAAGGACTAATAGTCATTCATTCAATACATTCTAATTTATGTTAGAATGGGGGGGTGGAAATCAGGTTTAGAACAGTTCTTGACTTCTAAAAAAAAACCCAATAGTACATACCCTTTAAAATTCAGTAAATGAAAATTGGCAGAGAAATCAGTTCAGTGATTTTAACAGTAACAATAATGATGTTTCTTCATGCAGTTATAGAAAAGAAGGGTATAGATTTACATATAAAAATTGAAGCTTGGCCATGTTTGTTATAATGGAAATGCTGTTGGGAGTTGGAGTCAGATCTAAGTTCTATCTTGTTTCCTACCCAGAAGGACTTCTGGTAAATCACTTAAATTTCTCTGAGTTTCAATTCCTTTTCAATGGAAAAAGGAAGCTGGATAGTCCTATTAAGGCCCTATTACAAATAAAAATATATGATTCTATGATGAAATCCTTTGATTTTCTTAAAAAAAACTTCAAAATCTGAAATTATTTTAAACTTTTTATATTAAGTGACATGTTTATAATAATACAAAATAATTAATAATAAAGGACTGGTCCCTGTTTTATGACAAAGAAAAAAAGATACCATCAGAGTGAAAGTGCTATGAAAAACAAAGGAGATAGTTAATTTTTTATTACATGGAGTTTAAGTGGGGTTTCTTTTCTTTAATGGAAGTTTTTAATGAAAAAACCTTCCTCCAGCATGGAACTTAATAGAAACCAGAGCTGTCATCTTTTTCATGCCCACTCTTCTGAGAGGGAGAGAGAGGAAGAAAAGAGAAGAGGGAAAGGAAAGTGGAGAAAGAAGAAGAGAATCATGAGGAAGAAAAGGAAGAAAGAGATAAAGAAAAAAAGGGGGGAAGAAATGGATTCCAGAGACTGGGAAGATACAATTCAAAAAAAGATATGGTTAAATAAGAATCTACTGGGACAAAGGATAAACTTCATGATGGTTTATTCAAAATACTATTTGGTTTCCTAACTAATTTAAGAAATACATGGCAATGCTAGTTAGAGATTCCATTAGTAATTATTTAATTAACAGATACATATTTTTTAAAAAGGCACTTATGGGGTGGCTAGGTGGTGCAATGGATAGAGCACTAGCCCTGGAGTCCGACCTCAGATACTTAATAATTACCTAGCTGTGTGGCCTTGGGCAAGCTACTTAACCCTATTACCTTGCAAAAACTTTTAAAAAAAGCTACGTCCAAGGAAAAACTTTAATGGAGAACTTTTCTTTTGTTTTTCAAAGTATAAAAGACTGTAAACTGTGAATTGATATTATTATTAATTAAAATAGCACCATCCACTAATATAATGATTTGATATCATATTACTGATATCAACACTGTTTTTCTTTCCATGACAGCAAACCACTGAACATTTTGGTAATGCCATGCAAAAGAGAATTTTGCATAGTTGGATAGCTACATAATATTATGGGGACCCTAAAATTTTTCAACAGTTCCAAACTTTAGGTGCTTCTTTTAGTTTTAGAATCTCACTGACAGATGGCAATGTTAATAATAAAAAGAATCTACATTTTGTTTCTAAGGAAGGTGAAGACAATTTACAAGCTGTGTGAAGCAAGTCTAAAGTCTGAGAAATGATGCAAATTCTTTTTGAAATATATTAAGATTATACTGTTCCTTGTGCCTATTCAAAATAGTATCTCAAGAAAGGGCAAAAAACAGAGAAAGAAAAGGACAGGTTAATTTCACTAATAAATATTGATACAAAAAACTGCAATGACATACTACAAAAAAGTACAGCAATATATACACACAAAGATGAAATGTCACTATGACCAGATAAGATTCCCACCAAGAATGTAGGACTGGTTAAATATTAAGAAAACTATCAGTATAAATGTGACTACATTAATAACAAATACAAGATAAACCCTATGATTACATCAATTGATGCAGAAGAGGCTTTTGACAAAATACAATGAGCATTGTAAGGGGAAGCTCTGGACCGGGGCCACCCATGAAGGTCATATGACCTGGGCCGTGAGACCCCTGGAAGTCTGAACCTGCCTTGTAAGGTATCTTATAGGGTACTGGGACGGCTTCGCTAACAGGATGTGGCTCCGCCCATGGGTTGGAACTTGGGAGGAGCATGTACCCCGGGAAGAAAGGGTTACTGGATAAAAGAGCGCTGTGCAAAAGTTCGGGGGGCCATTTTCTGCTGTTCATGAATAAAGATGCTGCTGTTGTAAACCAGGCTCGTGTGTGGCTGTGAACTTCCTTCCCATCCCCCAGGGCGGAAGCCGGAGTGCACCCGAAGACCTCAGAGAGAGGTAAGCCCGCGGCTAGGCTCATTCTCAAGGCAGTAGCAGGTGCTTGGGTGCACGTTTCAAAGGTGCACGTTTCACATGGCGCCCGCACAGGGACCCGAAAGCACTGCATGCTGAGGAGAATCTGAGTCGTAGCCGACCTTAGCTAGCTGGTCTAGTTAAGAGGAGCCACACACAGTCTTGAATATATATTCAAGATGGGGGAAGAATATTAGTCTTCCAGTGGTGGAGCCTGAAGAAAAGGGAGTTTTAGCTTGCAAACTGTACAAATTATGTAAAAAGAATGGGTTAAAACCCCACCTAAGGCAATGCAAGGAATTTGTGGAAAAGTTATTTGTTATTTCCCCGTGGGTGGAACATTCGGGAATTGATGGCAAAGGTTGGAGGGTAGTAGGACAGCAAATGAGCTCATATCACCAGGCTGAACCTGAATTTGTTACCCCCATGGACTTTAAATTCTATAAGGTCATTAGCACATTGTTAGAAGAACCAGAAGAAATAAAGGTGAAAGTGCCGTGCTCATGCCAGGTAGGACCTTCCTTGTGTGGGTCAGAAAGAGATGATCAATCTGAGTGTAGTTATGAAGAGGTAGAAGAGAAAGAGACTCAGTTATACCCCTGGAAGGAGTTGCAGCGGACTCAGGACAGTGAGAGAACTCCCAGAGAAGAGATAGCCTGTTTTGATAGATCTAAAGCAGTTTTCAGGGAGGATATGGCCCGTAGTGGGGGCTCGAGACTGTATGGGGAACAGTTGTGTTCCCGTGGGAAAAACCTGGGGGAGGAAGTGGGATCATGGCGCAGGGAGTACAAAGAGGCGGAGACCCAATTAAAGAATGTAAACTTAGGGTCGGAGAAAGAGGCAGAGACCCAATTAAAGAATGTAAACTCAGGGTCGGAGAAAGAGGCGGAGACCCAATTAAAGAATGTAAACTTAGGGTCGGGAGCGCCATCTAGTGAGCGAAAATATTATTGCTCCAGTGAGAACTTCTACTTCTTTACAGATAAGGGATGCGCCTCTCCCTACTTCTAATTCCCTTTTTCATCCAACTCCCCTTGGTTCAGGCACCTCTTCGAAAGGGAGAACTTATCTGACATTTTCCGCGAAACCAGTTAAGACAGAACCTAAGAGTACTCAGAAACTAACGTTTTCTATGAAGCCAACTATGACAGAACCTGAGAGTGTTTTGAAAAAGAGCATTAGAGTAGCAGTTGAAGAGGGAGAGAGGCCAGATTTGGAAGAGTGGGGCTTTCCGCCAGTTTTATGTCCCTTGGAGATTAGCTATGACCCCCAAGGGAATGAAATAGCTGAACACAAACCACTACCATTCCTACTGATTAAAGAGATAAAGAGAGCTGTTAATGAGTATGGTCCTGCTTCTCCTTATGTTAGGCAGTTAATTACTAATGCTACCATGACTACTCCTTGGACTCCAAATGATTGGAAGGAAATTATGTCTGCAGTCTTATCCCCTGGACAGTATGTTACATATGTAGTACTTGTTCGTAGGGAGTGTGAAAAATATCTGAAGGGAATGCACGTCCCTGGGCAGGAACAGCGCAATTTTGATCTGGCCATGGGTGAAGGTCCTTTTTCTAACCCTGACCAGCAAATAAATTATGACAAACCTCTTAGGGATGCTGTTACATATATATGGTCACAGGCCTTGTCTCGCCTGGATCCTCCGGGGAAAATGAGGGAAAAGTTTTCAAATTTGAAACAAAGGCCAAACGAGAACCCTGCAGATTTCTTAAGCAGGGTCATTGAAACAGTAAAAAGAACCATGGGCACAGGACCGGGGGCTGAAATGCTTACTACTCAATTGGTTAGAGAGGGATTAAGGCCCGCATATCAGCAACTTATTGGGAATTTAGGAAAGGATGCGACTATAGATCAAATATTGGATAAATTGATAGATGCCCCCATCAATGATCCTGTACAAGCTATGCAAGGTGCTATTGCTGAATTGGCCAACACGGCTAACACTTCACAAAGTGCCATTGCTGAATTGGCTAACACAGTGAAGAGTGTTATGGTAGTTACTCAAAAAAGATGTTTTCAATGTGGCCAACTTGGGCATTTCAAAGGACAATGCAAAGTGAAAAGGCCTATTAGATGTTTTTACTGTGGCAAGTTGGGACATATTGCAAAAGATTGCCGAGCAAAGAAGGGGACCCTTCAGGGAAACGGGGGGGAGGGGCCTCCCTTTTCACAAGAGAGGCCCCGAACAACAAACACAATAGAGGACCAGGGCACGAGGCACAGGGCACAAGGTACTGGGAACCAGGACTCTCAAACCCGATTGCAAGACACTAGTAACACAGTGAAACAAATAAAGCAAGACTCAATGACCTTTATATACCCTAGTAGTCACACAACCCTTCTCACGGAACCATACTCTAATAAGGAAATAGAAATAGAGGGACAACCTTATGATAGATTGGTAACTGGTTTGGAAACTAACCACCTCCTAAATGTCCCTTCTCAAGTTATTCTGGCTAATAAGAAGACTATTCTTGTTTCAAACTTACATAATATCCCAATTCCGATTGACCCAGGGAAACCTATAGCCAAGGGGACAAGATTACAAGGCGGGCATGAAGTAAATATCAATTGGTGTACAAAGATAGAGTTGGCAAGACCTATGTTAGAAGTAATGGTACAGGGAAAAAAGGTCGTGGGAATGATAGATACAGGGGCAGATAATTCTTGTATCAATATAGATCAATGGGGTGATTGGCCGACTCTAGCAGATTCAATAACAATTCTGGGGGTGGGAGGCAGCCAAGGTGCCCTGCGATCTGCAAGATATCTACAGTGGTTTTGTCTAGGACATTCAGGACTTTTTAAACCGTTGCAAATTACAGGATTGTCCTATGCACTATGGGGAAGAGACCTCATTTCAGCACTAAATTTGCATGTGACCACCCCTGAACATTTAAACTTGTTGGGGTCATTGAACAAGTGAGCTGTCCCCCTATCCAATGGAAAACAGAAACCCCTGTGTGGGTTGATCAATGGCCCTTAACGCCTGAAAAGCTCACTGCTTTAAAAGATATAGTAGCAGAATTACTTCAGTCTAAGAGAATAGAACCCTCTTTAAGTCCTTATAATTCACCTTTATTTGTTATAAAAAAGAAAACAGGCAAATGGAGGATGCTCATTGATCTTAGAAAAGTCAATGAAGCTATGGTACTTATGGGTCCTTTACAACCAGGACTGCCCAGCCCCACAGCCATACCGAAGGATTCTCACCTGGCTGTGATTGATATAAAAGATTGTTTTTATAGCATACCTGTCCATCCTTCAGATAGAGATAAATTTGCTTTTTCAGTCCCTTCTAGAAATCTCCAAGAACCCTTTGAAAGATACCAATTTTGTGTCCTTCCCCAGGGGATGGCTAATAGCCCCACCTTGTGCCAACAATATGTCCATAATATTTTAAAACCTATAAGAGATTCAGAGCCACAGGTTAAAATCATACATTATATGGATGATGTACTTATAGCTGCTCCCCAACGCCAACAAACATTGCAAATATTACAAAGGGTTACTGATGCTCTACAGCTCTTCGGACTACAGGTGGCGCCAGAAAAAATTCAACTTACACAACCGTACAATTACCTAGGGCATATATTAGAGGGAAACATTGTCACCCGTGTTTCTCCAAAAATAAATTTAAAGGGACTGAAAACCTTAAATGATTTTCAAAAATTAATAGGAGCTATACAATGGATGCGCTCAGTAATTCCTATTCCAGATTCCCAGATGCATCCTCTTTATGATATCTTGAGAGGGGACTCATCACTGAATTCCCCTAGGAGTTTGACTCCTTTGGCCAAAAAACAGATGGATAGTATTTTAGAAAAAATTACATCGGTTGTGGTTCTACAGGATCCAAAAGAGCCCATATATGCCACCATTGTAATGAATGATACCCCGATTGGCTGTCTATATCAAATGCATGGGGTGTTGGAGTGGCTCTATCCTGAGAAACAAAAACGCATTTTACCAAATAAATGGAAAATGCTAGCCAACTTTTTCCTCTCTATTGCAGAATGTTCCTTACTCTTGTATGGTCGATATCCTGTTCTAAATCTTGCTGCTTCGGAGCTTTCTTTACGCTCGTTTTCAGAAGAAATCCCCGAGTGGGCTTCTCTACTCTGCCTTTGTTTTGTTGTTTCGCTTCCTTTACCACCTCCCCTTCGGGGATGGACTTTACTTCCACTGTCACGTCCCCCATCTGTTATAGCTCTGTCCCCTGTGGAAGGCCCTAACGTTTTTACTGATGCTACAAAAAAGAACCGGGCAGCTGTCTATGTTCCTTCCAGAAAAATCTTAAAAGTTTTCCCAACTGAATATTCTTCTGCTCAGAAAAATGAACTTCAAGCTATAATCTTTGCTCTACAACTATTACAATATGAACCCTTTAATCTTATCACGGATAGCCTCTACTGTGCTATTTCTCTTCACAATCTTCCTAAAGCTCAGCTCAATCTTCGCTCTTCTGCTATTTCCCCTCTGCTCTACAAAGTTCAGACCTTACTATTGCAAAGGACCTCTCCTGTCTATGTTCTTCATGTCCGTTCACATGTGTCCTCCTCTGGTCCTATTTTTTGCAGGAAATGACGTCGTTGACAAAGCTTTACTTTGCCCGTTGCAGAAGGAAGCCTCTATGGCACATTCTAAATACCACTTATCTGCCAGATCATTAAGACATCTCTTTGGCCTTTCTCGAGAGCAGGCCAGAGCTATAGTAAAAAGATGCTCTGCCTGTGTCCCTTTTTTTCCCAGACCTAAGGAAATGGCTGTTAACCCCAGGGGTGCCTACCCTAATGCACTCTGGCAAATGGATGTAACCCACTATACTAGATATTTGATACATGTATGTGTGGACACATACTCCAAATTCATTATGGCCACTGTCCAACCTAAGGAGACAGTGAGGTCAGTTATTATCCATCTTCTTACTTGTTTTTCCTCTTTCGGGGTTCCCGAATCTATAAAAACTGATAATGGTCCAGCCTATAAATCACATGCCTTTACACAGTTTTGCTCTGAATTTTCTATAAGACATATCACTGGTATTCCCTATAATCCTACTGGCCAAGCCATAGTAGAACGTGCCAACAGGTCTATAAAGACCCTTCTTGAAAAACAAAAAGGGGGAATTTCCCCGGGCATAAAGAATTCTCTGCAGGCACGCCTGGCACAAGCCCTCTATACCCATAATTTTTTATCCATTTCTGAGGAGGGTTTGGTTCCTGCCATGGTCTTTTTTACTCATCCACAGTCTCAGGGCACAGATATGGCAAAAATCTCACACACCCCTACTATATGCATACCAGGCACAAAAGTGTACTGGAAAGATCATGAGGGTGTTTGGCATGGCCCTGGAATAGTACGATTCAGAGGACAGGGTTTTCTATCCATACAGCCCGAAGATGGACCAGATGGAGAAGAAGTCTGGGTGCCAATCAAATGGGTCCGAGAAGTCACAACGGCGCAGAAAGACAAAGAGAGGACAGAGAGGACTGAAACGAGCAAGACTGAGACGAGAAAGGAGGCTACAGGTGTGCAGCAAAAGGACTGAAATGACATTGGGTTTGACGATGCTGTTCGCCAACTTAGGCGCAACAATTGGAATGATGGTTACTGATCAAAAGTATTGGGCTTTCATCCCCTCTCCACCATGGCTGAAAGCTCTATCTTGGACTGACCCTATGCCTTTTGTCCTTTCTTAAGATAACCCTGGAACGATTCAAAGGAGACCTTTTTCCTTTGTCACCTTTTACCCCCCCTGTTGTTAACGAAAAGGGGGAATTGTAAGGGGAAGCTCTGGACCGGGGCCACCCATGAAGGTCATATGACCTGGGCCGTGAGACCCCTGGAAGTCTGAACCTGCCTTGTAAGGTATCTTATAGGGTACTGGGACGGCTTCGCTAACAGGATGTGGCTCCGCCCATGGGTTGGAACTTGGGAGGAGCATGTACCCCGGGAAGAAAGGGTTACTGGATAAAAGAGCGCTGTGCAAAAGTTCGGGGGGCCATTTTCTGCTGTTCATGAATAAAGATGCTGCTGTTGTAAACCAGGCTCGTGTGTGGCTGTGAACTTCCTTCCCATCCCCCAGGGCGGAAGCCGGAGTGCACCCGAAGACCTCGGAGAGAGGTAAGCCCGCGGCTAGGCTCATTCTCAAGGCAGTAGCAGGTGCTTGGGTGCATGTTTCAAATGTGCACGTTTCAGAGCATTCCTATTAAAATGCTAGAAAACATAGGAATCAATGGATTTATTCTTAAATGGATAATTATTGGATTTATTATTAAATTATTGGATTTATTATTAAAATGATAAGCAGTATCTAATTAAACCAAGAACAAGCATTACCTGAATTGGGATAGACTGGAAGCCTCCCCGATTACAGAGGTGAAGAAATGTTGTCTATTATTACCATTGCTATTCTGTACAGTACTAGAAATGCTAGCAAAAAGGACAAGAAATTAAAAGAATGAAAATAAGTCAAAAGGGAAATAAAACTATCACTATTTGAAACTGATATGATGGTATATGAAGAGAACCATAGAGAATCAACTAAAGTCAAAATAATTAACAACTTGAGCAAAAAATATGTAGGATGTAAGATAAACCAATGTAAAGTATCAATACTTCTACTACCAACAAAACACAGCAGGAAGAGATAGAAACAGAAATTCCATTTAAAATAACTGAAAATAGTACAAAACATTTGTGAGTCTACCTGCCAAAAAACACACAGGATTTATGCAAGCATAATTACAAGACAGTCCCCCAAAATAAAGCCAAATCTAAACAAGTGGAAATATATTCATTGCTTCAGGATAGACCCATCTAATATTAATTAAAATGATAATGTTACCTAAGTTAATTTATTATCAGTAGGAGTATTAGCATTAGTATTATCTGTAAAACTACCAAAAAACTATTTTATAGAGCTAGGAAAAACAGACAATCTATCTCGAAGAACAAAAGGTCAAGAATATCAAGGGAATCAAAGGAAAAAAGTGAAGGATGGTGGTCCAATAGTACCAGATTTCAAAATATGTCAAAAGCGTTAATCATCAAAATAATCTGGCACTATATAAGAAATACAGTGGTAGATCTCTGGAATAGCATGGCTATAATATACAGAAGTAAATGACCACAAATAATCTAATATTTGATAAACCCAAAGATCTTGGTTTGGTGGCAAGAATTCACTATTCACTAAATATTACTGGGAAAACTGGAACACAGTCTGGCAGAAACTAGAACAACATCCTCTACCATATCCCAACAGAAGATTAAAATCAGTATGTGATCTAGCTATAAAAGGTATCACCATAAGCAAATTAGCAGGACATAGGAATAAGTGCCTGTCAGACATACTAATAAGGGAATTAAATTAATTAAATTAAAGCTGAATTAAATAAAAGCTGAAAGTATCATGAGGTAAAAGGGATTTTAATCACCTTAAAATGGATTTAATTTTATATCAATTTTACATAAACAAAACAAATGCAGATAAAATTAGAAGGAAAACAGGTAATTGAAAAATCACTCTTTTATATATATATAAATCTCAATTTAAAAAGCAAGTTTCTCCTACAAGGGTCTCATTTTTCAAATAAATATGGAAATGAGCCAAATATGAAAATAGGAACCATTCCCCAATTGATAAAGAGTCAGAGTATATGAACAGGCAGTTTTCAGGATGGGAAATCAAATATATACAATCAAATTTAAAAAAAATGCTTTGAATCACTAATGATTAGACAAATGCAAATCAAAACTTTTAAGATAACAAACATTTTATGCCTATGAGACTGGCTAATGTGACAGAAAAAGAAAATGACAAATGATAAACAGTTTTGGAAAAATTGGGAAAATAATGTACTGTTGCTAAAGTTGAAAACTGGTCCAATCATTCTGGAGAGCAATTTGGATTTCTACTGAATGGGTGATAAAATCGGATATACCGTTTGGCCCAGGAATACCATTACTATGTCAGTATGTCGTAGAGTTCAAAGAAAATAAACCCACATTATAAAAATATTTATAACAGCTCTGTAAAGAATTAGAAGTTGAAGGATACTGAACAAATTGTGATATATGACTGTGATAGAATGTTACTGAGATATAAGAAATGATAACATAGATGGTTTCAGGAAACCTTCAAAAAATGCCTTTGTGAATTAAGCAGAACCAGGAGAACAACATATTTAATTACTCTGAATAATACAATGATCCGCAATAACTTCTGAGGATTCATGATGAAAACTACTATACATTCAGAGGACTGAAGAACTCAAGAGTAGACTGAATCACATTTTTTTTAGCTTCTATATTCTTAGGGGGAATTTTGGCAATATGTACATATTAGTCTTTGCAAAGTTTGTTTTTCACCTACTTTACATGTTTAATAGGTATCACATAATTCTTGGTTTCTCAATGGATGAAAAAGGAGCTGGAGTAAGAAAATTTGTAATTAAAAGTTTAAACTTTTTAAAGCAATTTTTGAAGAGTTCCTTTTAACAAATCATTTTAGTATTAACACTATCATATAGACCTGTGAATAATAGTTTTTGATAGCAAAAAAAATCAACACCAACTTTCAAAATTAATACTACCCCTTATCTTCTCATCTTTTAAATCAACCTCTGGAGTAAAGAGTATTAGAACTCATACATTACAATCACTCTTTTTAATACAAGCTCAATTTAGAAGAACCTTATTGATAAAGCCTGTTTAAACAATAGGTTTAGATTTTTTTAAACACATGATTTTCTAATACTTGACTTTGTAAAGCCAAAATACTTCTTTCAATAGAGAGGCTTCATTATAAAGGAACTGTTATTAGTGACAGACAATATGAAAGGAAGAGAAACTAAAATATGTTTTTAAAAGGAAGTTATAATAGTGAGGTTGGGGGGTTCCTCCTAACAATTACCATCCTAGAGAAAAAGACAATGTTTACTACTCTTGTGATACAAGAAATAAAAAAGTAATGTGATATAAACAATATGTTAACTAAACTCTGATTCAAACTCTGAAATCAGTATAGTATGGGAAAAATATAGCTGGATAGTAGCATATTTGTTTCAGGTTTTATTTTTCCATTCTTTCTCTTGGAAATGTCATCATTTTTCATGAACTTAAATATAATTTCTATGAATTGACTTGTATTCACGTATATGTACATGTACATATAAAATGTGTGTGTATATAAGTATGTATCTAGTCTGAGTCTCACCCTTGAATTTTGGTCCCACAAAACCATTTTCCTAATCGACATTTTAAACCAAATGTCCCAAAGGTATAAGTTCAGCAACTTCAAAACAGAATTGATCTCTCTCTCCCTTCCAAATCTTCCTCTTTATAAAACTTCACTATTTCTGTTGAAGGCACCGCCAATAACACTAGCCACCTAGATTTCTAACTTAGGCATTATCTCTGACTCTTCAATCTCCTTCACCCTATACATTAAGTTAGTTGCTAAATCTTGCCATTTCTACTGTCACATGTATGACACATGACCCTTTTCCTTCACTGATGCAGATACTACCAAGATTACTTCATGACTAGGTTGTTGCACCAGGTTCTTAATTGGTTCATATGTTCTATGGCTCTTATACCTCCAGATCCTATACATTGCTAATAAAGTAATTTTTCATTAGTTCATAAGATCTGATGACATGATTTGCTTATCAATCCAATGAAATGGTTTTATCAAGACTCTAGGAAAATAATAGTAATAATATTAATGATAGTAGTAGTAGTTTCTGAAGGATACTAGCAGTAGGAATAATACAGTAGAATGAGCTCTATACAAGGTTACCAATGATCTCTAATTTGACAAATCCAATGGCCTTTGGTCTCTCAGTACTCATTTGTTTGGAACTTTCTGCAATCCTTAACATCTCTCAATCATCTTCTTCTGCATGCTAGTTTCTTCTATCTAGATTTTCTGGACACTAGTGTCTTCTGATTTCCCTCCTATCTGTCAATTCCTTCTTTGCCTCCTTTGCTGTATCTTCATCCAGGTCACACCTGCTAACCCCCACACCCACAGCACTGGGCTGGATCGTGTTCTCTTCTTCATCTGTAAGATTTCACTTTGGTGATCTCCACTACTGACACAAAATTAATTACCATCTCTATGCTGATGGTTCTCAAATCTATTTATCTAGACCTAACTACTCCATTGAACTCCCTGTCTCCAACTGCCTACTAGGTGCCACAAATTTGCTATCTTGTAGACATTTTAAATTCCACATGCCCCAAACTGAACTGATCTATTTCCCTCTAAACTTTCCCTCCTTCCAAATTTCTTTATTATTCAATGGTGATTGAGGGCACCTACCATTCCTCCCAGTTTTCCCAAGCTCACAATGTGTCATTCTCAGTTCTTCACTATCTTGCACCACAATCCCTTACCCCCAAGACTGTTAGTTTTATCTCTATACTATTTCTCTCTTCCATCTCCTCTTCTTCTCTGGCACAGATTACCATCTCACTACCAATGGATCTTGAGACCATGAATCTGTACCCAATCCAGTTCACCCTCTGTTCACAGCTGTCAGTGATGTTAGTACTATGCAAATCTGACCAAGTCCCTCCCTTACTATATTGTGTCTAGAATAAAACAGAGAATTCTCTGTTGACATTCAAAGACAATCATGACCCTCCTCCTGCCCATAGTCTTTGCTTCTGGGGCCTGGTCTCAATGCTATTACTTGAACAAGGCTCTCCATCTGTCTGCTCTAGGCATTTTCCCCTGGTTGTCCTCTAAGATAAGAATGCATTCTCTTCTCTCACTTTACCATGGCTTTGCCTTTTTTCTTTCAAGTTCCAGCTAAAATCCCACCTTATAAAAGAAATTCAGGTACTTCAAAGACTTCTCAGTTTTGCAGCTAATTATTATCTATCAATATAGATGAAAATGGATAATATATATAAGCTTCATAAGATCTGGGTAGTTAAAGTGAATAATACTGCTGTGATTATAAAGCAAGTATAGAATTTTGGGAAAGCCCACATTACTCTTTGATTGTAAGGGATTACATATGCCTGTCTTCTGAATGTTTTACCTCCTTCACTGGAACTGCAGATTAAACAACCAATCAGGAAACATTTATTAAGTATCTAACTATTTTTCAGTCATAATTTGAGAGACGGAGGATATAAATACAAAAAATGTAAAAATTCCTGCCCTCAAGGCAAGGAACTGAAGGAAACAACATATATACACATATAAGTAAATATAAAATATTCTAATGGTATTCTCTGGCTTACTGAGGAAGCTTTCAAATGAGTTGAGTTTTGAAGAAAACTATGGGCAGAGGGTTGGCGTAATGGGCAGACTTCCTGGCCTGGAATCAAGAAGACTCAGATTCCCAAATTCAAATCTGGTCTAAGTGAATTAATAGTTTTGTGACAGTGAGTTACTTAACCCTTTAAACTCAGTTTCCTCATCTGTAAAATGAACTGAGGAAGAATATGGAAAATTGTGCCATTATAATTTGCCAAGAAAACCCCAATTGAGATTACAAAGTCTGAAACAACTGAAAAATGCAACAAAACATTCCTTCTACATGAAATACTAATTTCTTTCAGATACTAGTGCCCCCATACACAAAACACTTTCTGTGTGTATCTATATCTATTCTATATAGATTTATATGTATACATTAACAGATATAAATATATGAAAAAAACCTAAGCTCCTACCTACTAGGCATTCTTTGTACTAATACTCCCAGTGCCTAGACACAGTAGAGAGTAAACAGTAGGCTTTTAATAAAAACTTGTTGATTTACTAATAAAGGAAGGAGAGGGGAAAGGAGATGTGGAGAGTGATGAAAGAAAATTTGAGGACTAAAGAAGTGAAGAATAGAGGTAAGGAAGGAAAGAGAATAAAGGTGCTGGGAACGAGAAAGGGTACAGGAGTATAGAGAATGAAGGGGGAGAGGAAGAAAAGAGAAAGGAGAGGAAGGAAGATGATTAAAGGAAGAGAGGGAGGGAATAATGAAGAAAAGCAAGAATGAAGGGAGGGAGGGATTATAATACTTGGTTTTGCATCTACTTTCCATTAAAATACTTAATTCAGTCAAATATATGTACAAAAAAAGTAAAACAAGCAGTCCTATGTTTGCAAATTCCTTCACAGCAAACTGCTTACCCTTAGAGTACACCATGTTCTTAATGCATTAAACACTACTCTTCCACTACCACCCACAAAAGAACAAACAACAAGCAGCAAGGCATGTCAATCAATATACTGGTTAAGGCCACAACCAAAAAAGTACAGTCAACTCCAAATATACTGCTTTGCTTACTCAAAGATAACAGATTACTTCTATGAGGTGCAGATGTCTTATTTTAAGCAATAGAAAAGAATTCGCTTATTTGAGTATAACTGAATAACAACAACAACAAAAAACAAACAGGTGGATCTAATACTTATTAAAAATGTTTTCAATAATCTGATCTGAAAAATTACAAAAGGAAATTCTTCTGGGGGCAGCTAGGTGGCACAGTGAAGTCAAGAACTGCCAGGAGCTTAATGAAAAAAAATGCAAATGAAGGTGGCTTAGCACTACCCGATCTAAAATTATATTATAAAGCATCAGTCATCAAAACTTTTTGGTATTGGCTAAGAAATAGAGTGGTGGACCAGTGGAATAGACTAGGTGTAAAAGCAGGAGAGGATTATAGTAATCTGCTGTTTGAGAAACCCAAAGAGTCTGGCCATTGGGATAAAAACTCCCTCTTTGATAAAAACTGCTGGGATAATTGGAAGTTAGTATGGAAGAAACTTAGATTAGACCAACACCTCATACCCTTTACCAAGATAAGATCCAAATGGTTACAGGACATAGACATAAAAAAATACTATAAGCAAATTAGAAGATCAAGGACTAGTCTACCTGTCAGATCTATGGAAAGGGGAACAGTTTATGACTAGGGAAGAGTTGGAGAACATCACTAAAAACCAATTAGATGATTTTCATTACATTAAATTGAAAAGCTTTTGCACAGATAAAACCAATGTAATCAAGATCAAAAGAGAAGTAGTAAATTGGGAAACAATCTTTACAACTAATGATTCTGACAAAGGACTCATTTCTAAAATATACTGAGAACTGAGTCATATTTTTAAAACAAAAAGCCATTCCCCAATTGACAAATGGTCAAAAGGATATGCAAAGGCAATTTACAGATGAGGAGATCAAAGTAATCCATAGCCATATGAAAAAATGCTCGAAATCATTAATTATTAGAGAAATGCAAATTAAAGCTTCTCTGAGGTATCACCTCACACCTCTCAGATTGGCCAGTATGACCAGGAAGGATAATGATCATTGTTGGAAGGGATGTGGGAAATCTGGGACACTGTTCCACTGTTGGTGGAGCTGTGAACTCATCCAACCATTCTGGAGAGCTATTTGGAACTATGCCCAAAGGGCAACAAAAATGTGCATACCCTTTGACCCAGCAATACCACTACTGGGTCTATACCCTGAAGAGATGAGGAAAAAGTGTAAAAACATTACTTGTACAAAAATATTTATAGCAGCCCTGTTTGTGGTGGCAGAGAATTGGAAATCCAGTAAATGTCCTTCAATTGGGGAATGGCTTAGCAAACTGTGGTATATGTATGTCATGGAACACTACTGTTCTATTAGAAATTAGGAGGGATGGGATTTCAGGGAAACCTGGAGGGATTTGCATGAACTGATGCTGAATGAGATGAGCAGAACCAGAAAAACACTGTACACCCTAACAGCAACATGGGAGTAATGTTCAACCTTGAAGGACTTGCTCATTCCATCAGTGCAACAATCAGGAACAATTTGGGGCTGTCTGCAAAGGAGAGTACCATCTGTATCCAGATAAGGAGCTGTGGAGTTTGAACAAAGTACAAGGTCTATTCCCTTTAATTTGGAAAAAAACAGATATCTTATTGTCTGATCTTGTTACCCCTGAGAATTCTTTTCTCTTTAAGGATATGATTTCTCTCTCATCACACCCAAATTGGATCAAGGTAAAACATGGAAACAAAGTAAAGACTGATGGAGTGCTATCTGTGGGGTGGGGGTGGGGGAGGGAAGCAAGATTGGGGGAAAATTGTAAAACTCAGAAATAATATCTTTAATAAAAAAACAAAAATAGCATCATGACCATCATTATTTTTACTAGGTCCTAGAAATTTTTGGTGCTATATTAACATCATCTTCACCCATAAATATTGCAGTATATTAGTATTGCTAATACAACAAATATATTAATATACACCCTAAAAACAAAAGAAAGGATTAAGAGGAAAAAACTATTCCCCGGCAATATTTACAGATGTTTCCTCAGATGTGCTCATAATTGGGCTGCTATGTAGCAGATGTTACTGCTGAAAGATGGGAAACCACATCCATTTGTGTTTCCCTCTCTTGACAGGCTCTGGGGAAGAAATAGAAAAGGCTTCCAAGAATCTGATTCATCATGAAATTCTGAACTGCACATTTTCTTTCAGTGTGGAATTACTTTCATATTTTTATTCATGGCATTCTTGCTTCAATTTGTGGATGTATACTTGAGGATCTATTACAAACCTATGAGCACTGAAAAGTTTACTTTACATAATTAAATATTTGCCTGCTTCATAAAAGAGCCTCCATGAATACATTCTCAAATAATGTATCTTGAAAAATGTAGGTTTTCATTAAGCATTTACTAAATGCTTATACTTCTAAGCAGAAACAGCAGAAACAGATTTGTTTTCAATTTTTCTCTGTGTCTCTGACAGCTAATGTATGGCTTAATAAATACTAGTTTTAAATGAAAGAAAATGAAGTTAGTCTGATCTGACCTGTTTTTGAGGAGCCCATGTTGATCCTTTGTAAATACTGCTTTCTCTCCTAAATATTTATTAATCATCTTTTGTAAAATAGTTCTTAGAATTTTTTCAGTATTCAAACACATAAAATACAGCTTAAGAATTCACCTTCTATTTTGTGCATATTTCCTTTCTCTAGTTCTGTGACATGTGCCTTATTCTCTATTTTCAAAGATAATTGATAGTGACTCAGTGTACACATCTACCAGACCTTTTGTTATCATGCATGGGATAGAGCTCATGTGGGACTGTGACTTGGGACTTAGTTTTCACTATCTTCCCATTTTGGGAGGTGTCAATTTTCCATTAACTTTTTTTTTTAAATTGCTGATCTATTCCAAAACTTGTTTTAATTAGTAAAATAGCAGAAAAGAAAGAATTGAAAAAAACTCTATTGTTTATCTTTGTCCATCCACCCAGCACTAATCCATTCCCTTCTTTGATCTTCATTCTTTCCTTAATTAAAAAAACAAAATAAAATCAAGTTGTTGTCTTTAGCATTCCTCCAGAGGAATAGCTCATTTTAAACTTTAGCACTTTTTACACTATGTGAATAGGATGATGCTACTTTAAGGAAGGTGGTGATCTTTTGTTCTAACTTGTTTCTGCTAGCTCAGTCAAAAGTTTGTATACCAAACAGAAGCCTTATTGTATCTATGAACAAGAAACTGTGTTAGCACTATGAACAACAGATCATATGAAATAGACCTAAGGTTTTTACTGGAAAATAAGCCACTCCACTCCAATATGTGCAAAACACAGTGCTCAACACTGTAAATATAAAGACAAAAATTTATACACAGATGAAGAATGAAAAACAAGAATATTTAGAGATGAAGGTAAAGGAGAGGTTGCGTAAAGTATATTAAGAAAAGAAGGAAAAATGGTACAAAACGAATACTTTTTCAGTGTAGTCCAAGCCATGTCAGTAAAAGCCTTGCCTGGCAAGGCAACAGCAAGCCTATGGAGTGACTAAGTGGATGGCAGAAGCTCCCAGGGCTCTCAGCCCACAGACTCAATAAGGAGGATAGAAGGAAATTAAAGGGGACCCTTTCCTGGCACTGGAAAAATGGTATGTTGCTCATAGGCAGTTCCAGATTGAAATCCTAGGGTAAACAATAAAGAAAAATCATAAGAATTCAATAAGGTTAAACTGTTACATTCATAAATGGTAAGAAGGTAGTTTGAGCTTCTAAGAACTTTATCTTTATCAGGACAGTTAGAAATGTAAATGGAGGGCACAGGTGTGAGTAAACTATGATAGGATGCTATCCAGAAAAAATATAGGGGTGAGAAAAGGGATTCATTGAGCAAAAGATGGGTGAAATATTGGGGTAAATTATCTCTCGTGGAATGGAAGAGTAACCGGCAACACTAGAACCTCATCAGAAGTGGCTCAAAGACGAAATAACATACACACTCAACAGGGTATAAAAATCTGTCTTATCTACAGAAAAGTTGGAGGAATAGTATATGGGGGGATGTTGGAAGGAGAATGAAGCTAAAAAGGAAATGCAGATTGCAGCAGGTAGAAGTCAGAAACCAAATTCTTTTGAGGAGGAACAGAATGAAAGGAGAGAAAAATAAAGATGAAGAGGAAAAAGCAGTATAAAGGGAAATATATTATTAGTTATCATGGCTATGACTGTGAGCAGGATGAATTCATCCACAAAACAGAAGCAGATAGAGTGAATCAAAAACCAGAATCCTACAATCTGTTGTTTTACAAGAAAATCACTTGAAGTAGAGAGACAACACAAAGAGTAAAGGTGAGGGGCTGGAGCAGGATCTATTATGTTTTTGCAGAAGTTAAAAAAAAAAACCAAAAAGCAGGATTATCCCTCATGATTTCAGAACAAAGTAAAAGCAAAAATTGATCTAAATAATAGAGATAAGCAGAGAAACTACATTTTGCTAAAAGGATCAAAGACAAATAAATAATCAATACTAAACAAATATGAACCAGATCATTTGCCATCCAAATTCTTTTCTTAAGGAAAAGTTAAATGAGTTACAGGAGGATATACAGAGTAAAAATACACTAATGGGGGATTATCAACTTTCTCCTCTAAGGAAATAAGTAGATTTAACCAAAAAAAAAAAAAACCCAAGAAGTTAGAGGTGAAGAGAATTTTAGAAAAGTTAAAATATGAACGACCTCTGAAGAATGAATGGGAAAATGTATTGTTCTAAGTGATACAATTTACCTGCACAAAAATTGACCATGCATTAGAGCATAAAATCTGAGTTAAATGCATAAACGTAAAAATATTGAGCCCATCTTTTTAATATAATAATGGAACAAAAATTATATTCAATAAAGAGACAGGAAAACAGGCTAAAATTAATTGAAACTTAATCTAATTCTTACAAATAAGCCAGTTAAGAGAGAAATAGACACAATCAATTTCATCAAAGAAAATGACAACAATGTGAGATGCCATACAAAAATTTATGCGATACAACCAAAGTAGTTAAATTAGAGGAAAATTTATATTGCTAAATGCTTATATCAATAAATTAGAGAAAGAGCAAATCAATGAATTGAGATAGCAATAAAAATGATAGAAAGAGCAAATTAAAAATCCCTAATTTAGAAATCCTGAAAATCAAAGGGGAGATAATAAAAATTGAAATTAAGGAAATCTTTGAACTAATAAATAGAACTAGGATCTGGTTTAATTTTTAAAAAATCAAGTAGGTAAACCATTGATTACTTTGATTTTTTTTAAAGAAGAAAACCAAATTATTAATATCAGAAATGAAAAGGGTAAATTCACCACCAAATGAAGATGAAATTAAAGCAAACATTAGAAGCTACTTTGCCAAATTATATGCCAATAAATTGAAAAACCTAAGTGAAATGGATAAATAATTAGAAAAATTAAAATTGCAACAATTAACAGAAGAAATACAATGTTTAAATATACCTATCTTAGAAAAAGAAACTGAACAAGCCATCATTGCGCTCCCTGAGAAAAAAATTCCCAGGACCAGGTGGAATCACAAATGAATTCTATCAAATAAAGAACAATTAATTTCAATGCTATATAAAGTATTTGGGAAAATAGTCAAAGAAGTCTGACAAATTCTACCACAAATATGGCTCAGATACCAGGACAAGCAAGAACAGAAAGAAAACTACAGATTAATTTCTCTAATGAATATTGATGCAAAAATTTTAAATACAACACAAGGAAAGTATGGCAATATATCACAAAGATCATGCACTATGAAATTTACACCAAAAGTGAAAACTTGGTTCAATATTAGAAATAACTATCAGCATAACTGAGCATATCAATAACAAAAACAACAAAAATCCTAAGATTATGTCAGCAGATTCATAAAGACTGATAAAATATAATATTGATTCCTTATAAAAATATTAAAATTATAAGTACTATCTATCTAAAACCATCAGTAAGCATTATCTGTAATTGAGATAAGCTTACTAGTAAATCAGGATTGTGAAAGCAAGGATGTCCATTATCACCACTATTATTAAATATTGTATTAGAGCTGCTAGTTATAGCAATAAGAGAAGAAAAAGAAATGGAAGGATTTAGAATGGGCAAAGAAACACTCACTCTTTGCAGGTGGCATGATGATGAATTTGAAGAACCCTGGAGAATAACCTAAAATTAACTAAAAAACTATTAATAATATTAGCAAAGCTTCACAATATTTTTACACAAAGTCCAACAGCAAAAGATAGAAAAATAATTTCCAAGTAAAAACTGAAGACAACATAAAACACTTAGGAATTTCAACTAGAAAGACAAATCTAGGAACTACACTAACTGTGCTGACTGATATACTACAAATTCATTATCTTTTCCCAATTGCATCCACAGTAAGGCAAGGTAATTCTTTCACACCTCTCTCTCTCAATATCCAATTCACAATAGCTTTTACAAATCTTTTAATCCTTCCGCAGACTTCCTAAAGCTCTCTCTCTATTCCTTACTGTTAGTTTAACAACACTGATATTGCTTCATTTTCCACTGGGGGGGGGACTTTCCACTAAATGCTCCCTCTTTTCTCCTCTTTATTTCACATCATTCAGATGCCTTCTGCCTCTATATCCTTTTTCATGCCTTTCCCATTAAAAGTTGACCTTCCTTGGGGGGGGGGGGCCACTAGAGTCAGGAGGACCTGAGTTCAAATCCAAGCTCAGACTTACTTAGCTGTGTGACCTTGGACAAGTCATTTAACCCCATTGCCTAGCAAAAATTTAAAAAAAGAATTATCTTCCTCCTTGCCAAGGCAATTGCTATATGTCCCAGTACTTCCATTCCATCCCATCTCTCCCAGCAAACTGCATCCTTTCCTATCTTCGGTTTCTCCGCTTCCCTACTTCTCACAACCCCTCACTCCTCTTCAAAAAACACTCACACCTGGGAGTCTTGGAGCAAGCAGTGTTGTCCTACAACCCTCCCTTATTTCCCTTCAAACAGCCATAAAAGAGTGTTTCTGAACAAGTCCTGGAACACTAGAATTGGCAAACGGATGGGATGAAACAATCTTCTAGCCCAGAAAACTTAGAAGAACCATAAGGGGACAAAGAGAGTGCATTCCAGGATAGGAAACATCCTAGAGAGCCACATCAGCAAACCAGTGAGAGATCTTGAGCTGTAGCCCAGCAAGCTCTGAATGATGTGAAATTGTCCCCTCAGGACAAGCAGGGAAGCCAGGTGACTCCAGATCTAAGGACTACCACTTGCTTCAGCACAGCTCTAGGAAAATAGGGATCCTCCAGTAGCCAGACCACAATATGCTTCAGTATAACCCCAGGGAAACACTGAATGCCCCCCACCCCGGGCCTAAGCTCACACCAGACACCACCATGAAGATCTCAATTAAGCATCAATCAGGTAAGCTGAGAGACCCCTAAAGCCACCAGAGGCAATAGCCACTCCCCACCCCAACATCTCAGTGCAGCACCAGCCAAAAGGTTCCTGCATGGACCTCAGGGACATATCAGCACAATATAAGGTAAATGGCAGGACCTGTAGTCACTGGTACAAGAAGCATGTGACAATTCCCATTCCATCCTGAGAGCAGAGTTCTAATTTAAAAGAAAGGAAAAAGACACCGACCTCCACCCCCAGAAAAAAAAGGATAAACATCCTCCAAATACAACAAAAAAAGAAAATGAGAAAAGGAAGTTACTTGTTGGCTGGCTGGTTCTTGTCCTTTGTTATCAAAGAAGACCAAAATGACATCACTATGTTTGAGACAAATTACAGCGTGTTAGACTGTGACTGATCAGATCAAAATGAGCTCATAATGCTCTACTACAGGTCGGACACAAATAGTCCACGTCAACACTGGGAGGTCCTGTGCCAGTGTCTCCCATATTGTACAATCAATTCTAAGATTCTTAAGAGAGATCTTCAGGGTGTCCTCTCCAAATAATAGACTTTTTGGCAAATGAATGTCTGGCACTCTAATATTATGCCTAGTCTCTGCAGTTGCCCTCTCTATAGTAATGCTGTAATACTAGGTAGTTTGGCTTGAGAACGGACCTCAGTGTCTGTATCTTCTCCTGTTAGGTGATCTTCAGAATCTTCCTGAGACAATTTAAATGAAAGTGATTCAGTTTCCTCACATGGTGCTGGTAGACTGTCCAGTTTCACAGGCATATAACAATGAGATCAGCACAACAGCTCTGTAGACCTTCAGTCTGGTAGTCACTCTAACACCTCTTCTCTCCCACACTTTTTGGAGCCTCCTAAATATTAAGCTAATCCTGGCAGTGTGTCTGTGTCAGCCTCATGGTCAATGTGTACCTAACTCTCTGGAAAGAACACTGCCAAGGTAAGTGAACTTGTCCACAGTACTCAAAACTTCTCCATATGCTGTAATCCATGGTTCCACATATGAATGGTCTAAGTATTGGCTAATGGAACACCTAGGTTTTCTTGATGTTAATTGTTAGACCAGAGAATCCATCCATACTTTGTTCTGGTGACAGGGAAAACCAAGATACAAACAATGTCAAAACACCCATGGGAAAAACCCCAAAAGAAAAACAGGAAGCGGTCTCAAGACCAGAAAGAACTCATAAAGAGCTCAAAAAGAAGTTAAAAATCATATAAAAGTGGTAATAGAGAAATTATTTTAAAAAATAACTGTTTAAAAAATAGAGTTGGCCGAATGGCAAAGGAGATACAGAAATCTGAGAAAAACAACTCTTTAAAATTTGAGAGTAAAATTAGCCTAATGAAAACAGAAAGTCATCAAACAAATTCAGAAGAATGAAAAACTGGAAGAAAATGTGTTAAATACCTCCTGGGGGGAAGAACCCTCACTTAATTCATCCATTCTTCCTAGCTATCCTTACTTGTCTCTCCTCCCTTTAGTGGTAAAATCCCATGAGGTCATCTACGTAAAACCTTCCACTTCCTTTCTTCTCACTCTCTTATTAACTCTCAGGAATAGGGTGCCTGACATTGTTCAAGTGAAACTGCTTTATCAAAAATTAGTCATCTCAACTGTTAAATTTAATGGCCTTTTCTCCATCATCTTTCTTGATCAATCTGGAGGCTTAGACACTATTAATCAATATCATCTTTTCTCTCTAAAATTTCATGACCCTATTTTTGCCTCTCCTATTATCTGACTGGTCCTTCTCAATCTTCTTTGCTATATCTTCAATCAAGTCAAACCTACTAATAGTAGACACTCAACATGGTTCTGTCTTGGTTCTCAACTTCTTTTATGATTTCATTGGAAGATGCCATCTGCTCCATGGATTTAATTATGAACTCTTTGTTGATGTCTAAATCTAATTATGCAGCCCAAACCTCTCTCTTAAACTGCAGATATGCATCTCTAATTGCCTATCCAGTGGGCATCTTAAAATCAACATGTCCCAGACTGAAATCATTCTTTCTTTCCCCTCCAAACTATCCTCTTTTCCAAATTTCCCTTACTGCTGTTGAGAATACCACCATCCTGAGAGTCACTTAGGCTCACAACCTAGGTATCATTCTCAATTCTTCAATTTGATATTCAAGTTGTTTCCCAAATCTATTGATTTTACCTTTTAATGGTTCCAGTTTATGCTGTTCCTTTCTATCCCCTGAAATTGCCATAACCCTGGTACTAGTCCTTATTTCTTCATGCTTAAAACTGTTGCAATAGCTTTCTGGTTGGCTTCCTGACCTCAAGTCCCTACACACTCTAGTCCATCCTCCAGCCAAATAGATTTTCCAAAAGCAAGGATCTGACCCCATCATACACCTATTCCATAAACTCCAGTGACTCCTTCTTACCTCCAAGACTTGATATAAAATCCTAAGTTTGGCATTCAATGCCTTCAAGGCATTGGTGGTTCCTATCTTTTTCCTGATATTCTTTGATCCTAAGACACTAATGTATTTGCTGTACCTCATATAAAGCATTCCCTCTTCATCTCTACTTCCTGAGTTATATAACTTCAAATCTCAACAAAATCCTACCTTCTTTTGGTAGTCTTTCCTGATTCCCCTTAATGTTAGTACTATCCCTCTGCTGATAATGTCTTTTTTATATGTCATCATCTGCATATTGTCTTCCCAGACTGTGAACTTGAGAGCAGAAACTACCTTCTGCCTTTTTCTGGATGCCCAACACTTAACACAGCATCTAGCAAATAGTAGGTTCTTACTAACTGTTTGTCTAGATAGGATGATTTCTCTATTTCCTTTGCCTTCATCAAGTCTTATGAACAGTTATATTTAATTGTATATTATCACATATTTATATGTATATTAAAATTTCTTAATAGCATTCCTGTCTTATGCCAAGTTTCTTAGAACCTATCCAACTATTAGTGAGGGACCTCTCTCCCTAAATCTCTTGTATTAATAATTTTTTATTTATTCTATATGGGCTTATATGTATGCTCAACTCTCCTCTTAGAAAGTAAACTATAATAGAGAGTATTTTCTTCTGTATTTGCATCACCAGTTACTAGACACAAAGGAAATGCTAATCGAATAAGATGAATTTCATTAAACTCTTGTATTTATATTAAAAAATCAATTCCATAATTGTAAAATGGCAGAGGCATAGATACCTTAAAGATGTTCTGATAAGAATCTGGGGATTTCAGAGTTTAAGAGGCTTGTAGACTCAGTGAACCAATGGTGAGTTGTATCATCCAAAAAGCTTATGTAGTCTTGGGCCCGACTAACTGAGCAACGGCTTCCAGAAATGGAAAAATAATCAGCTGGATGGCTCAGAAGACAGAACCAGGGATTGTCAGAAAGACTCTTATGCCTGAGTTCAAATGACCTCGTACCCTTACTTAGCTAAATTACCCTGAGTCAATCACTTAACCCTCTTTACTTAAGTTTTCTCATCTGTAAAATGAGCTAGAGAAGGAAATGGCAAATCACTTCAATCTAATTGCCAAGAAAAACCCAAATAAGGCCATAAAGAATCAGAAATTTCTGGACTGCTAAGTGGCACAGTGGATAGAGTACTGACCCTGGAGTCAGGAGTATCTGGGTTCAAATCCGGCCTCGGACACTTAATAATTACCTAGCTGGGTGGTCTTTGGGCAAGCCACTTAACCCTATTGCCTTGCAAAAACCTGGAAAAAACCCTCAGATGAAGCATCAGAAATTTCAGAAATGCCTGAAATCACCATCAACAAAAAAGCTTCCAGAAATACGGACATGACATTTCCATCCCACTCTACCCTATCATTTCTCATCTGAAGTACTGTTTTCAATTCTGGACATCATGTTTTAAGAAGGATGTTAATAAGTGGAGAGTCTAAAGGAGGGGTAACCAAGATGAATGAAGGCCTAGGATTAATGATATATGACAACCAAGTGAAAAATTTGGGTAAGTCTTGCCTGAAAAAAGCAGATTCACGGGGAAGATGATAGTAGATAGGGAAACAATGATTGAAAATTCCAAAGTAGCAAAAAGAAAAAAAAAAAGTTTGCTAGTAAGGGAAAAAAATACCAGCAATCATAACCTGTCCATAAGTGAGTAGCTGGCTTTTAGATTTGTTGGTTTCCCTCTTTTAGAGATCTTCGTGTAAGAGGCTGGATTACTATAAGTCAAATAAGTTATAGTGAAGATTGCGTTTTATATAGTTTGAACTAGATAGAAGATGGGAAAACTTCCAGCTTTCAAATTCTGTGAGATTTTTGTGGTAGTCTGTCTACCTGTGATCATTGTGAATACTGCAAAATTATATAAATAGCCAATTAAATTTTCTTTTGATCTTTAGTCATATAATAAAATCAACAGTATTATTTCACGTATGTGTCAATAAAGGAATTCTTCAACTCATTTTATTTAGCAGTAATGTCTTTATGTCTTCTAATTTAGAGCAAGGATGTCAATATAGATATGATTCAATTACTTCAGTAATGTTCCAATTGTCAAGTTCATTTTTATTGATGGTCTAATAGTTGTGTGGGATTCATAATATCCACTGCTCTCTTTCTAGCTAATCTCTCACCATTACTGCCAAAACCAAAAAGGTCCAAAAAGAAATAAAGTATATCTTGAATTTCTACCAATTTCATGGACTGCCTTAAGGCAAAAAACTCATGACCACGTGTCTAAATCTCTGATGATGAACCTCTCTATACTTCAGTGGAATGGTTCTCTTTTGCCTAGCTTTCCAAATTAGTAGAAACCAGGAGCCTGTGCTCAATTAACCATAGCTTTTGAGAACCTACACCAGAAGGAAGGAGGGGTTAAGTATTTTGCTGGAGGACTGTACAGAAATGCCTATATTTTCCTTTTCACTTCAGCTCTGCCCAATAATCTTAAAGGCGCATATATATATATATATATATATATATATATATATATATATATATATATATGTATATGTATTACGATAGACTAATACATTTATACATTTATTCCCCAAATTCTTTTGATACCATGATTATAAAACCTGGGACTTACATGAAATTGAGTTTAGAAATCATTCATTGCAAGACAGTTTTATAATAGTATATTCTAAATGGTAAATTTCACACAACAGTTAGGAATGCTAAATAACATTAAATGAAACAACAAAAATGTTTTCATTACATAGAGTAGAGGTGTGGAAATCACTCTATAGATCACAAAATTACTATCCAAATATGATTTTTGTGATGTATTACATAGGCTCCCTTTTCTTGCATATGCTCTAACTTTATAAATATATATTATTACAATCTACATTTCCTATTTCCATGAATCATTTAATTGTAATTTATTTTGAATATCTGAAATATCAATTTTAGCATTCTAGATTCAACTATATATGTAGAACAATTAAAAATAAAGTTCAAAGACTTTTCTTTTCATTTATTTAAGGCAATGGGGTTAAATGATTTGCCCAAAGTCACAAAGCTAGGTAATTATTAAGTGGTTTAGACCACATTTGAACTCAGACCCTCCTGACACATATTAAAATTTCAAAAGGGATAGGCTTTCTTAGAATGAAAACAAGATGGGACAATCTAATCCAGTTGTCTTATTTTTTAGATAAAGAGGACTGCAGAGAGATTAAATAATTTGCCCAAGGATACAGTGCTAGTTTGTAGCAGAACAATTTCTGTGTTCTTTCCATTCTACTATATTATGGCTTGTGGATGAAGTAGCTCTCTGAAAGTAGAGCCTTTGGGGAACTATGTTAAACACATGAAAAAAGCAGAATTTTACTGCCCAAAGACCCTAACCCACAAAGGAATTTCTGTTCATGTTATAAATAATTTAATTGCTGGTTATTATAATTAAGAGAGTAAAGGAAGTCTTATAATAGACAATCTATGCGATATCTTCCTCCTTTTTCCAATATTCACCTAGTCAGAGACCCTAATAAAATGCCCCACCTTGCTTATTTCTCCTGCTTTATTCATGTAGCAGAAAGGAGGTTAAAGGAAGAATAGCAATAAGCAGATATTCCAGTTATAAGAATTTAAATAAAAGAGGTGACTATATAAAAATTATTTACATTTTCATTTACCTTCTATCTATAAACATAAAGAATTCAGAACTGTGACCTCAGAAGTATTTCTAGTCGATTAGGAATGTGCATATATATATATATATGTATATATATATATGTATTTGACGATGTTTGTTCAATAATTCTAGAACTTTTTGGAAAAAATATTTTGAAACTTAATTAAAAAAAATGATAAAAGCCCAAAAATAAAGTTAATCTTTATATCGTCCCTAGGAACACAAGGAAGAGACTGGATTTCAGAGTAAAATGTTTATTTCTGTAGCTGAGTTCATGTTGCACTTCACACTGACAAAACTTTTGGAAAAAGAAAAACATTCACGGAATTATTTTAAGTTGTATAGAGTCAACCAGGCCTTCTGCCTTCATGGATAAACCTCCTATTCATGGCAGAGCCTAAAGAAGTGTTGATGATCTATTTTAGACATTTGCTAATGCCAGAGTTGGATAGGAATAGTGAGAAAAGTCAGAAAATACAGAAATGAAGTAACTACTTAAATTCATGACATAAGTAAATTCAGGAAATATACCTATTCTTAGAGTGAATTTATCTCAGTTTATTAATTATGTTAGTTTGGAATTCTTTTAACAGATTTTAAGATTTATTAAAGATAAAAGATATTGCCGTTAGCCATTTAAATCATCTATATTCCAAAAAGGATTTTTTTCTTCTTAAAATGAAAGTTGCTAACAAGAACAAAATTTTAAAAGGCCCATTTAATTTTCATCTATTCCTTTTGAGGCCCAAATCTCTCACAAATTCATGAACTTCTAATACTAAAAAATTTTGTATAAATTGTGAAGTGAGATATTTCATGCATTTGAGAATTATATCTGAAAATATAATTCATAGAGAGAACAGATAATCTTGTTTAGGAAAAAAATCTTTTCAACTCCTTCATTTTACAAAAGTGTAAATTAGGGTCTAATGAAATTAAATAACTTTCCTAAGATCAAAGAAACCAAGTTACATGATTAGAACTATCCAAATTCCTGCTTCAAATACCAACATTTTAAAAAGCAAAATAAACTTCCTTCATAAAAGGATTCACCATAGAATTTCCTGAAAGTTCTATATAATAATAATGACAACAACAATAAATTTAGATTTATAAGAACACTAATAATGTAGGTTTGGAATTTGTTCTTCAAACCCATTTCAGTTATTTGAGTTGACTATAAACAGAAACACAATTCTTTTGTAAATCACTCATAATAAGATATCAAGATTCCAATATAGATTTTCAAATACTCTAGAGAAATTGATGAATACACTGTTCTAGACCTGTAATCACCATCACACATAGAACTGTTATCCTAAATTATTGAATATTAAAACTGATTCACAAAAATGTACTAACATTTTAAACAGATGCCTCTCCATCAAAAAGTCATAATTGCTATGATAAATGGATAAGAAGACTTCCAAAACAGAGACATTACAAAGGGAGTTCAAAATCAAGTGTCAACAACATAAAACAAATAAAATTCTTATTATCCTGTTTGCTCCTGGGATTGTACTGAAAATGTTTGTGGTAAGTCTATGCAGAGGGTATCTGAAGGACACAAACATTAAAAAAAATTAGCAAGGGGGCAGCTAGGTTGCACGGTGGATAGAGCACTAGCCCTGGCATCAGGAGGACCTGAGTTCAAATTCAGCCTCAGACACTTAATGGTCACCTGTGTGACCTTGGGAAAGTCACTTAACTCCATTGCCTTGCAAAACCTACCCCCTCCCAAAACAAAGATTACAGCAGGAAAGTGAATTGGCATTCAAAGATAATTTTTAACTAACACTAGTGAGGATGAAAATGAGATAATTATAACCATTACAACAATGACAATGGAACATTTTGAATGTGATAAGTCAGTTTTATAAAATGGATAAAATGTTAGACTTGGAGTCAGAAAGACTAGAGTATAAATTCTATCTCATAAACTTGCTAACTATATGATTCTAGACAAGTCACTAAATCACCTTATAGTCCACTTTCCTTATGTATAAAATGAGGGTAAACAAGAGTTACCACCCCACAAAGTTATGATATGCTAATTAGATAAATGCATATCAAATAATCTGTGAAACTTAAGTGTTATGTAAATATGAGCTCTAACATCAACTATGCAAATATAACTACTTTCAGCAATTAAATTTATCTCTGTAACTTTTCAGAAATACCTACACTACCAAAAAAGAAGTTAGATCTAAATGATGAAGACTGGATTTTTATTGACATAGCATCCTTCATTCTAGCTTGCTTTAGACAAAAAAATGATGGTATAAAACAGTCTTTTAAGTACATGGATAAATTATACTAGTATACATGACTGGTTCTTGTCCTTCATTATTGAAGAAGACCAAAATGACCTCACTGTGTTTAAGACAAATTACAGTGTGTTCGACTGTGACTGATCAGACCAATATGAGCTCGGAGTGCTCAATTACAAGTCGTCCATGTGACACATATTCCATGTGAACACCTCAGGTGGGTACTTTAAACTTATGAATGTTACATTTCCTTTGAGCTGCTTCCATTCGGCCTTCCACATAGCACCCTCACTGATGAGGGCACACCGTGTTGGACAGTCCTGTGCCAGTGTCTACCATGCTGCACAATCAATTCTGAAGCTCTTCAAAGAGACCTTCAGGGTATCATAGTATTACTTCTTCGGACCCCCTTGTGAGCACTTGCCCGGTGTGAGTTCTCCATAAGATAGCTTTTTGGCAAGCACTCATCTAACACTGTTTCTAGCCCATTTTAGCTGCACATGTATATTTACAAGTTTATATACATATATATATATACACATATATGTATGTATATATATATATATATATATATATACACACACAAACTTTCACAATATATGCATACATGTTTACAAATAACCAGTAATTTTGCTCTGCTGAGTACTTTTTTTTACTTTTTAAGTAATTTGTGATTATGGTTAGAATTTAATACAGTTGATATGACTAAACTAGAGTTCCTTCATAACATATACTCCATGATAAAAACATAAATAATAGTGCTTTCAGTAATGAAGGTCAATATAATTTAGAACTCAAACCTTATTCATTTTCATAGCATTTCCAGGAAATACCAAAATATTGCAATTCTCTTTCTCAAAGTGTGAAAACAGCACTAAATGGAACTTAAATAGTTTGACTGAAATTGCATAAAAATCGATAGATTTTATGCTTTATGAGCAGCATGGCCATCATTT
Source organism: Macrotis lagotis (assembly GCF_037893015.1). Classification (NCBI taxonomy): domain Eukaryota; kingdom Metazoa; phylum Chordata; class Mammalia; order Peramelemorphia; family Peramelidae; genus Macrotis; species Macrotis lagotis. Next base: position 278,943,288 of record NC_133661.1, on the reverse strand, counting down.
GTACAGAATGATTTAGCAGCACTGCATAGAATCAGAATAATTAGATAACATATATTCCAAAGTTCTAACTCTAACTTTAGCAGCCCCAAGATGTTATGGACTTCTGAGGTACTACTACCACCTTAACATCTATGTTTCTTTAATTTAAATGACTGGTTTATCTTTTTGGCACTGGTATGTCTCGTTTCAAAGACAGGTACAAAACTAAATACATACCTAAAATATAACTAAATCCAACTTATCTTCATGTGATTAATCTTTAGAAGATATAGGCATAGGGGCAGCTAGCTGGCGCAGTGGATAGAGCACCAGCCCTGGAGTCAGGAGTACCTGAGTTAAAATCTGGCCTCAGACACTTAATAATTAATTACCTAGCTGTGTGGCCTTGGGCAAGCCACTTAACCCCATTGCCTTACAAAAAAATCCTTAAAAAAAGAAAGAAGATATAGGTATAAAAATATTATTCATCCTAGTTTGGCATTTCCTTTGTCATCATCATAAAGTATTATTAACTGCCTCTTATCACCATTAGGAACTAATGCTTAAGTACATCAATAAGTGGGAAGATGTGTGATTGTTTCAGTGTAGAATCTCTGGGCATGGCAGATCCCAATCTTTGAGATTGACTTGTGGCTAAGGAAAGTTCAATATCTTGGCCCTGGTCTCAGAGCTAATTAATTTAGATGGCCAGTCAATATACATCCATCACCAACTATATGGCTGACACTGCTGGAGATACAAAGAAAGGTAATAGGCTGTCCCTGCTCTTCAGGAGCTCACAATCTAATTAAGAAGATATCATGTAAATCAATAAGTACAAACAAGTTATTTACAAAATAAAGTGGAAATTACCATCAAGGGAAGGAAGTCACAATAATGTAGAAGGATCATGAAAAGTATGCTTTAGAAGGTGCAAGGTTAGGAAGAGAGGTAAAGGAAGTTAGTGAATTTAGGAAACTGACACGCAGAGACAGAAGATTTCAGAAATGGGGACAGCAAAAATATCCAAGAGGCTGGAGATGAAGTATCTTGTTCAAGGAACAACAAAGAAGCCAATGTCACTAGGTATAAGAAAACTACTAGGCAACTGAGCTAAGTTATAAAGAGCTCTGAAGGGTAAAGAGAATTTCATAATTGATTCTGTAAGCAATAGGGTGTCTTAGATTAGGGCTGCAGTTGACATGGTCATGCCTGCGCTTTAGGAAAATCACTTTGGCAGCTTAGGACAAGACAGACAGACTGAAAAGGGAAGAGATCTGTGGGAAGCAAAACATTCTGTTGGAAAAGTACAAGCATTAAGTGATAAGGTACTGCAGCAGGGTGAGGGCAGCATCAGAGGAGAGAAGGGGATCTATATGAGATATAATGCAGAGGTGCAATCAACTAACCTTGGCAAAATACTCAATTTGGAGGGTGAGAGATAATGAGAACTCAAGGAGGACACCTAGGATGGAAGTCTGAGGGACAGGGAAAATGGGAATGCTCTCCAGAGAAATAGTAAAATTTGGTAGAAAGGAAAGTTTGAAGAAGAAATATGAAATCAGTTTCAAACATGATGAGTGCAATAATTCTATGGGACATCCAGTTTGGAATGTCAAACAGAAGTAAGAGATATAGAAGTCAGCAGAGAGGCAACTTATGGCTGGATAAGAAGATTTGAGAATCATTGGCATGGTTGGTGAGATTATCAAGTGAAATAGTATAAAAGAAGAGAACCCAAGAGAAGTCCTGTGGAAAATCTGTGATTAGTAAGCATGAAACGGATGAAGATCTAGCAAAGGACATCGAGAGGGAGCAGTCAGATGATAACAAAGAAAATTAGGAGAGAGCAATGTCATGGAAGCCTTAAAAGATGAGAGTTCAAAAGAGAATGAGTGACAGGGTAAAAGGCTGAAAGAGAAGTAAAAAAGAATAAGAACTGAAAGAGTTACATTAGATCTGGCAATTCATAATACATAAGTAACTTTGGAGAGAACAGTTTTGTTTGAATGATGAAGTTGGAAGACAGACTAGAGAGCTATGAAAAGAGTAAAGGAAGCTGAGGCACATCTATGAAGAAAGGATTTTCAAGGATAAACATGGATATGTTTATAAGCAGTAAGGAAGTAGCCATTATAGATATAGAGACCATCAAGATAAGTGAAAATGAATATAATAGAGGGGTTAATCTGCTGGGGAAGGTGATGGATATTAGATGGGGAGAGAAACAAGGCTTTTAAGGATTAGAGGTCACGCTGAAGAAGAGTATAATTTTGTATCAGAAATCATTGGGAGAAGTGAAAAGTCAATAGACAACGATCAGATATAGGAGTTTCAGAAATCTTAAGCATGAAGGTGGTATGTTTGTGGGTGATGAAAAAATAAATAGTATAATCATCTTTGTGTGATGCTCAGGTAATATGGAGGAATAAATCATAGGAAATTAGTAAAATTAGTGAACGGTGTGATGGAGAATCAACATATATATATACATATGTATATTTTATATATATATTACATTATATATATTATATACATATATATGTATAAAGGAGAATAAAATGAGGACAGAAGTTGGAAAGTTAAGACTGTGATCTTTGAACTCACTGACAATGAACTCACTGAGAAAGAGGGTAAGCACCTGACTGTTACTAGATAAATTTTTACTGAGTGATATATAAAGTGAATGAAACTCAAAGAAGTAAAGGTCATTGAGTGATATTAGGAGGAGTAACTTTCCCTTATCTCTCCTAGTGAATCCAAGAGGAAGGAGTGAAAAAGCAGTCAATGCTGGGATGCTAGTGGTTAGCACAGAGGCATGTCTCAGTGACTGGCAGAAGATGAAAGGTGTGGGAAAGAAAAGGATTTAAGATGAAAGCAAACTTGTCATTGATGGAAAATTCCTGAAAGTATTGTGGAGTAAATGAGTATCTTTGGAGTAGAACATGGTGGAGACAGGGGATGTTGAGATGAGAGGAATAAGATGTGAAGGGGACTTGAAGAGGAAGGGGAATGGCTAATAAGGGTTCAAAATTACTGGATGGGTAGAGTATAACTGGAGGATGGGTTTGTTCATAATTAAGGTAGATTTTTAATGTCCATAGAGCTTTGGTGTCAAAGTTTGGTGGGGAGAGATCCAGGAAGTTCAGATTAGAGAGAGCAAGTATTTGGAGTTGAAGGAAGGGTGGTGAAGTTAGGTCTTCCTGAATGCCAAGTTTAATATTCTACCCATTATACCATGGAGCCTCTCTAGGACAAACATATTCGCATATTAAGCTAATAATAGACAATTAGTAAAGTAAATCTATTTGAAAACAAAAATCACAGCAAAAGACTAAGTTATAGTCAAGCCACAAATTGTATATTATGTTGAAGAAGTCTCCATACTGGGAATTCTGTACACATATGAAAACACAAGTTGGAATCCCCACCAAAGTTCAAATTCAACAGTATAATCAGAATAGTTATAACTACCAGTTATAAATTTTTTTAAAAATCAGTGAATTTATATCACTTTCTTAGAAAAATTTTATAATTAAATCAAAAAAGCTGATTTTATAATTAAGTCACAAAGGCTCAAAAGTTCAAAATAATGGGGTTTCACAGGGTTTTTAGAGAATCCTCTATAGGTATTTAAATAATGATATCATTAAGCCATTATGTCATATAATACTACGGGCTCAAGTGGTAGGTTCTGATGCTTAAAAGCAGTTTTTTAGATACTCCTAAAAACCCAGTTTTTAAATATTTTCTTTATCTCTCTGAAATGATAATGTGCTTATTCATACTGTCAGTAAATGGTGATAGGAGATAACAAAACCTAATTAGTCTATTATTCTGAAAACTGCAAACATTGATATTTAGGCTATATAAAATAACAAAAATTCCCTTTTGTGTTTCCAAGCAAAAGTAAACAAACAAATTAAACCAGCCTTCCAGAAATGGATTCCAAAAGGGGAAATATACTCCCATCATGTATTAATGAGAACTATTAACATAAAGAAGGGAAGGAAAACAATTTATTGTTAAATAAGTAATCTCAAGTGCATTCACAAGATGTAAAGGACTGAGTAAAATTCACTTCAAGAAATGCTTGCACAGTATTAGTCTAACACTGTATCCCAGGTTAATTCAAAATCTATGATACAGAAATATAGAATACATGATAAGACAGTTATGAAATGGATGAATAAGCAGACCCAAAGAAAATTTCAATGAATTATCAACATGGAGATAGAACTCTAATGGCTGTCACAGGAATCTGTTCTCTGTCCACTACTATTCATTATTTTTTATCAATGATTTGGATGGAGACATGCTCCTAAATAGGCACATGACACAAAACTGGGAATGACAGTGAACACTTTAGGTGGCAATCAGAATCATTTGAAACCTAGGAAGAATAACTGAATCTAATTAATGGGAACAAATGTAAGGTTGTTTTACTATCCCTCTTAAAAGACTAATAATATGTGTAAATGAAGCATACCAACTGACAATAATATATACCTGATTGCGCAAGATACTAAATTAGTGTATCTATCTATATTTCTCTAGATATAGCTACTTCTCAGAGAAATAGATAGATATGTCTATATCTAGATAGATAGATAGATAGATAGATAGATATAGATATATATCTTGGACAGGAACTGCAGAAATACTGAGTTGAGTCTAGAACTGAATGGGATAAAGAGATTGAACAAAAGGCATTGAGCAGATGCATAGTACTTTAGATGATCTCAAGTTGTTTTTGGAAAGAAAAATATGTTAACAAAAAAGGCAGCTCATATCACTGCAAATTATAAACTCTAAGATATAAAAATGATGAGTAATCCAAAAAGCAAAGGAGACATGCATAGGGGAGAAATGTAGGTTATAGGAAACTGCCAAAGTGTACTACCTCTACACATGAAGAAATATAAAGAATTGGGCGAAATTTCATTTGAAAAGGAAATAGGCTACTCATACAATAAGAACAAAAGAAAACAGATAAGACAACCAAATATTTCACAGATACTCAAAAAAGATCTTGAAGAAAATCTCCAATGCTAAATATCAGTCTTTTATGCAGGATTTAAAAGAGCATGGAAAAGAATTTCAAAGGGCAAGCCTAGCATGGATTATGGTCTGAACCTCTGGAGGTGGTGCCCAAATTGATAGGGTCATGAATTCACTGAAGGATATAAAAAGACTGAGGAGGACATGATAGCTAACATTAAATACCTGATAATTATCACACACACACACACACACAAAAGAGTATAAACTTTTCTTCTTGCCCTCTGAATGTAGGACAAAGGCCATATTTGAATTTTAAAAAAAGACTAGGTTTGTACTCAGGAAAATCTGGGTTTGAATCTTACCTTAGAAAACTAGTAATAACCTGACAACTAGGCAAGTCACTTGCTCTCTCTGAGTCTCAGTTTTCTCATTGTCAAATTAAGAATTGAGCTTTGTGATCCTAATATATTTTCCTTAATTTCCTTAAAATTTAGGTTCTTATATTATCATCTAAGAAAGATAAATGTGGTTTCAATGTAAAGTGAATTAAAAAAGTTTTCCAGAAATTTCCAGAAGTGTAAGTGGCTGCTGTGGGAGATGTCAAATTCATGCTCCCATCTGAGGTTTTTCAAATAGCAGGTGGATGCCTATTTTTAAAGAATACTGAACCAGGTGACCAAATCTGAAGTTTCTTCCAATGCAAAGTCTGTGATAGTTTTCAATCATACCACAATTCTAGCCAAACAGTCACTTATGGACCCTTCACAACTAGGCAGGGCAGAAAAAAACCAAGATGGACCAAAAGGAACAAGATGTCATAGCTTGTCTCCCTTAGAAAAACTTAGAAGGCAAGAGTACAATAGAAAGCTTTTCAAGTCCTGGATCATATCTGTGTAGCTTCTAAATTATTTCTACTGATTGTTAAGAAAATTTCAGATACACAAAGCATGTTGTTCAAGGATATTTGATTTGCTAATAGAAGCACACTATACAATCAAAAATGTTATGATAGTGAATCATCTCCACCCCCTCCTTCTCAACTACTTCAAAGAAGAAACTTTTCCTGAACTTTTCCACACCTACCTGAAATCCATGCTTTCCTCTCCACCATGTGCTCAATACTTTTGGTGGCATGTCAATAACTGACACAATGTCTCCCACCTATGAAATAAAAATTGGAGGAAATCAAATGCATAACCACTGCTGTGGTTAGAATTTGAAGCTAAGCACTGGAATGGAGATAAGTATCATTCCCTACTCTGACAACTATGCTTTTAAAGGATCCCAACATTTACTGAAGTTCTGTTTCATACAAAATGCATGTTTGTACTGGCTGTTTAAAAAGATGTGAACAATTAGCTAAATGGACTGAATAAATTTTACTCAATTTGTGCTATAATCAAGTGATCAGAGAAGGTCCCATTCATATCAGATACTGTGTCCAGCCTATAGTCATCTTTTGTTTTCAAAAGATGGTTCAAGAAAAGGTGACAAATGAGGTACCAAGATCATGTTAATTTTCTCTAATAGCAGGTTAACAGTTTGCATTCAGATGATGTTTGGGGTTACTCAATATTTAAAGATCTATCTTATTTAATCATTTTCACCATCCCCATTTTAGTGATAAGGAAAATGACCTGTTCAAGGCTGCACAGCTAGTAAGGTGGAGTGAGGACTTTGGACTCGAAATCAGAGCTCTTTTCAAGTCATTAAGTAGCAAATACAATATTTAGTGTTTAATCTTTTAATATGATGAGATTCCAATTGGTCAATCAATTGACAAACCAAACATAATTTACTATGACGTAGTTCTTTTCTAAATGGATGGTTTGAAACACAATGAAACATCTGACATCTCCCAATGATGAATAACAGAATTCACTTCAATTTTTATAGTGATAGAAAAACTAAGAATTCCACATACTACTGTATACCATTTATTTTAATAGCATCACATTTATCATTTAAATTAAAAGATGAACTTATTCCATGATATAAACAACACATCTGAATAAAATATAATCTAAAATACTAGATTCCTAGATTTAAAGCTGAAGGACACACTGAAGGTCTAGTTTTATCATTTCATTTTACAAATCACCATCATCTTTTAGAAATGAAGAAACTGAGGACCAAAGAGATTAAGTGTCTTTCCCAAGATCATACAGACCCTAAGTAACAGAGTCAGACTTTAAATTGATATATTATGTTTCTACATAGATATAAATACACAAAAATACACCCCTGTGTATGTGTATATGTATGTATTAGTACCTCTCTCTCTATCTCTGTGCATGAGTGTGTGTGTATATATATATATATGTATATATATACATATGCACATACATATATGCTGATGAGAATCATGTTTTATTTATGCAAAACTGCATAGAAAAGAAACACACTAGCTAACACTTGGAATTTTTATAATATCAGTATTTATATCCACCTAGTTTTAAACTTTTACTGACAGGTACATATTTCAAAGATAGCTTGAATTGCACAAACTGAAAGTACTGATTATTTCACTCAAAACTAGGTTACAAACAAAGAATCAAAATAATTATCATTAACAATATTGGGGGGCAGCTAGGTGGCACAATGAAATGAGCACCAGCCCTGAAGTCAGGAGGACCTGAGTTCAAATTCCACCTCAGATACTTAATAATCACATGACTGTGTGACTTTGGGCAAGTCACTTAATCTCATTGTCTTGCAAAAAGCAAAAAAAATGTTGGAGAAAAATAAAATTTTTCCTACTTCAGTATATGAGAATTTTGCTTGTACATCTATATTCAAATATTACCTCTAAGGACAAATCATCAGGAGCACGAGCAGTGTATCTCTTGATAACATGGGCAGCACCAACAGCAGGTGTGTTAATTGATGATTCTTCATGAACTAACAGGTGATTTCCCTTGTTATCAATCTGTTTAAGAAAAGAAACCAAAGTAATAGAGGGCATGTGAAATATTATTTATAGCTGATGGAAATCTTCAAGTTGATTCAAAGAGAACACAACTCAGAAGACTTGAAGGAGAAAAATGGATGAAATTAATAATAAATATTAAATTCATCAAAGAAAGCAAGAAGAAGCAGTGAATAAACAAAAAAATTAAGGTCAAATATATCATTAATTTATGAGAAGATTTAATTTTTAAATAACTATAATTTATTATATATGTGCTAGGCACACTGAAATGAATATTGATTAGATTCTTTTTCTTTCATATTATTAAAATTTACTGAGTTCCTAAGTTAGACAAGGCTATAAACTATAACTATTTTCCAATCAATTGCCTTTTCAAGGCGATCAACATTCCTTATGAATAATAACCTATATTAAAATGTTTTAGTTTACAACATTGTCAGATGATTAATTATGGCAAGTGCAGCTCATCTCAGCAGTTCAGAGTCAAGGACAACCATGAACTTTTTTAAGATAGAAAACATATCCCTAAGATATTTCACATAAGAGGTCTGGAAATATGAGAGATGGAAAATATGGAAAATATGGAGCTACTAACAAGTAGAAAGACAAGTAGATAATGGAAAAAGATATCTTGATTACCTAAGAGAATCAGAACTTTCCATAAGAACACAGAATTCTCCCAGGAGGCCATGGGCTCTCTCCCTATCAATGGAAGCCTTCAAATGGAATGGAAGACCACTGGATATTAGGGAGGGGATCCCAGGTCAGATACAAATTGTAGCAGATGACTTCTGGGATTCGTTCAAGTTTACTTAAAATTACTCATACGTTTCCTCTAATTCGCAGGAGTTTATTTTTACCATAATTCTTTGCAAATCTTGTCTAAAAGTAAGTTATGGCATTTAAAAAAAGTCTTTATTAGGAAGATATCTAGAAGATTTGTTTGCACATTCTATCTGAAGTTTTATATACACTGGGAAAAAGAATCTCCAAAAGAATAAAACAAGAAGGATTGAACTCCCTAAGCACTGGTCAAAGGAGAAGTACAGTAGAGAACAGAGAAAAATGGTCAGAGTAGAATGATGAATTCGTTGAAGATTTTCAGAGTAAAAATCAATGATGGAGCTAACATAAATTTTTATCCCAAATCTAAATTCTAGACTCACAGTAATCTAACTACCGCCAATCATTACTTGTTCTATATATGCCTTTGCCTTATCTTCATCTCGATCTGCATTTTTCCGATATGCCATTCCCAGGCCCCACACTGCCAGGACGCGGCAGATGTTGTCTCTAACCCAAGCATATTTTTGTTCATGGCTGGCCGAAAGTAGTCCTGGTACTGGACTCTAGAAAAAGGGAGGAACAGAGTAATACTTTATTAAACTGCAATTCAGTTTATTCTCAAATGTGGGACATCAGTGCATCTTATATACAAAGTACAATAGTTGCTTGTAAGACAAATAAAGTCTATAAACAAGATGCTACTAGAAGCCAGTGGCTTTTGTATAAAACAAGAAGACTGCAATATGCCAATTATCTTGTAAATGATTGAGAAATTTTCCTTTAGTTAAGCCAAAGTATCTATCATCTTTAGACTTTAAGTTACTGCTCCCAGTTCTGATGTAGAGCCAAGAAAAGGGTTTCATCCCACTTTTACAAGACAGTTTCAAACATTTGAATACCAAATTCATGCTCTTCCTTTCTCCAAGCTAAACAGTCTTAGCCTCTACAACTGACACTTTTCAGATGAGATTCCCACATCATTTTAATGATTGTTTTCTAGATGTTCATCGATTATCTAATGTATTATATATATATATATATACACATATATGTATATATGTATATATATATATATATATATATATATATATATATATATATATATATATATATATACCCCTAACATGCACTATATGCTTAGAAGAGAATTCAGTATGTCATCTGCTGTTGTGCTAGTACAAAGTACAGTGGGGACCATCACATCCCTAATCCTGGAAAATCTGATGAATGTGGGCTAAAAGTTGCCTTAGAAGTTTTGGCTTGTAGTTCATACTAGTGACTCATCCTGTTGAGTCCTTTCCTTTCCTTGGGGACCCCCACAATAACAACTATGATGATAAGAGGCACACGGTTCTAGAGTATTGTGTTTTCCCTTGGAAAAATAACATTTAAATGGAAATAGTATAGAACTACTTATATACTCAAGTGATTTTCGTACTGTCTCCTACATTATTCCTTTTAGAAATGTTGGCTGGCAACTAGTTTGCTCTTTCAGTGTACCCTTAGCGCTTAGCATAGTTGCCTGGCAAGTAGTAATGAACTAATCAGTGTGTGTGTTTTAGTACCTCTGGGGTGACTCCTATGATCACAAACTTATTGATCAATCAACAAGTACCCACCAGTCCAAAAGAATTGTGGACTACCTACTTATTGTGTAGGAGCTGGGAATACAAGTACAAAGAATGAAACGATATTTGCTTCCAAGGAGGTGATGGGGTAATGGGGGATGTGTGTATGTGTGTCTATATAGACATATAGAGTATAAAGTTAATAAATAAAATGTGTGTGTGTATAATGTAGACACAAAGGAGAGGGAAGGGAGGTTTTGGGGAAAGAGAGAAGAGGGGAGAGAAAAAAGGGGAGAAGAAAGGAATAGAGAAACCCAGAAGAAGGCAGGCAAAGTGAGAAGAAAGGGCATTAGACAGCTGTGTGGCTTTGGGCAAGCCATTTAACCCCGTTTGCCTTGCAAAAAAAAACCTTTAAAAAAGGGCATGAGAAAGTGGGAGGGAGAGGTTGGGGAGGAGGAAGGGAAAGAAAGAGTGAGGGCGAGAGGGAGGGAGAGGAGGAAGGAGAAGCAGAAGAGCAGGGAAGGGGAGGGGCAGGCAGAACCCTTACCTATGGGGCTGCCCCGGCTCACCCCCACGGCGGCCCCCCAGGAGCCGCTCAGGCCAAGCTGCCCGTCTCCAAACAGGCCCCCGGCCCCGGGGCCGCGCACCCACTTCCGGGAGGGCTGGGGCCCGCCCAAGCTTCCCCCCCAGGCCCTGAGGGGCTCTCCCGGGCGCCGGGTCCCTGCCCGCGCCCCGGCCCCTTCTCCGAGCCCGAGCGGAGCCGGCTGAGCCCCCGCGGGCGTGGGCACCCACCTGATAACACAGAATGGTCCGTTGGACCAGCCGGGCGTAGCCTTCCAGACGGACTGCCGAGTTGCTCCTGCTCCTCATTTCTGGGGTCTCCCCCACCCCGACCCCCAGGCCTCCGGCTGCAAGCCCCGGCCGGAGAGAGGCCGGAAGGGCCC